>NW_010192956.1:133441-147445 GCF_000695765.1 Mesitornis unicolor | reverse complement strand
TTCCCCAGGACACCCAGGTCCCTTTCCCCTAAGTTCGGGCACAGGTTCCACACAG
This sequence comes from Mesitornis unicolor, assembly GCF_000695765.1. Lineage (NCBI taxonomy): Eukaryota > Metazoa > Chordata > Aves > Mesitornithiformes > Mesitornithidae > Mesitornis > Mesitornis unicolor. The sequence goes on along the minus strand of NW_010192956.1, from coordinate 147,390 downwards.
AGTTTCTTTCTGCAAGGCTACGCATCTTTCTATTGAGCTGAGTACAGCTGAGGGATATGGACAGAGCTAAAACTTAACATGAACAAAAGTAATTCAAAGTCTTTCCCTCTCTCACCAAAAATTCTGGCATTATAATCTATTTCAGCCATTCCTCTGTAAAGGGAGGATATTGAGATCAATAGTTTGATGATCTCTCACACTGACTTAGCTACCTTTCCATATAACATGGCACAATCTAACACCACAAGCTATTGTTTTTAAAGGTGCTTTTCACACTAAGTAGATAAAACAATGTCCTCAGAGCCCCTAAAGGGTCATTCCAAATGATTGGGAAGATGTTTTTTACATCTGTGCTGTCATTGGCTTTGGCAGGATTTAGGCGGTATGAGGCGAGGCCACAGAATCCACTTACGTTTCCAAAATCAGGTCCCCATTATTGCTGCCATACTCTTGCCTCGCTGGCTATTTGCAGGGGAGGAGTAATCTAACAGCTCATATTGAAAAGGAAAATGGTAACAAAAAGGAAGATCACATTTAGCCCAGTACATTAAAAAATCACCTTCATATTACGACTCCTATCTTTCCTTCACTTTTTAACCAAAAGATATTGTTGCATTGCTTAGAGCAGGTTTTTAAATCCCTGAGCTAATAAAGCTCCAGTGCTTCAGCTGTGGAGATCTGACATGCAGCGTGTACTTTGAAAAGATGCCTCACAGGGGATCAGGTTCCTAACAGTTGACTAAGAGTTCCAGTCCCAAAAGATGTGCCCCTGGTGTGCAGAACACTTAACCCTTCGACCAGTACCAACATGACTATTCACAAATTATTGATGTCCCTAAATCCCTGGCAGATTGCAGACAGTTCTTTTCTCCCTTGAAGCCAAAGCATATGGTCACTAATGAGATGGATTAAAAAATACATATACACATTCAAGGCTTTGCCACATGAACGTAAACCCGCAGAAATGGTAGAAGGTGATTGAACTGGACTGAACACTGTTAAATACATGATTAGCCTCTTGTTATGGATCATTTCCATTGATCTATATACAGTTTCCCAGCATAGTTTAATTAAAGCTGTCTGGAACAAGCCTCTGCCTTAAATGATCAGGCAGAGCAATGAAAAGGTGAAACATGAGAAACTGGAGATTCGCCCTCCTTTCTTAAACATCCAGCTGACTGTCTCTGTGGTTTACAACCATAGCAAGGAAGGAAAATGTGCTTTTAAACAAATTATCTGGTTTTACTGCTGTTTATGTGGCTTATGTGCCAGAGAAATCAGTTCAAGATTTTTCCCACACTTTTACTTAAGAGAATATAAAATGACACGGAGGAATATAAGATTTTAAAACAAATCGTGTACAATTGACTTGCTTTGTTTTAGTTAATACCTTCCTGTCCAAAATATGCCCAGTAAACAAAAATATACTACTGGAATATAAAAGTGAACAATTTTGCAAAAAATGATCTTGTGCTGAATTTTCGTTGCAGCTGTGAAGATTTTAAATGACAACGATGTGGACATTTTTCATAGTCCAGTACTTGGCTTTTCATATGGTGCCTTATGGTTTTCTGTACTATTCTTGATGACATTAACTCACATTGGTCACGTTGGTAATTTCCCTGTTAAGGGGCCAGGTTTTCAAGATTACTTTGCCCACAGCAAAAATGAAGGCAACGCATTATAAATAATGGTGTTTCCATTTTGAAAACATATCAGCTAAATATTCAAAAATGCTAAGAGCCTATCAGTTCCAGGGAAAATTGGCCAAAGATACGTTACTCAATGCTTTATAAATTTCTTACAAAATTATACAATTTTAAGTCACCTTTGATTTTTGTTTTCAAATGGGAAACATTCATATGCACAAAAAGAGGAAAATCATTACTAAACTTAGGAGGATGGAAATGGAACTAGGGGTTGGAACCCAACCACTCCTGATTATTTATCCTGACCATTTCACTAATTTCACTTGGTTCTTCTGGTTTTTAGTGAGTCACTGCCTGTCTTTGCCTACATATCTGTAACATCAGGATAGTGATGATTTGCATACTTCTAATGGTTATCAGGGTGTAATTGAATTTTGTAAGGACTGGTTACACTGGGAGTTCCATGGCCTCTTTTGGCAGACCAGATAAGCACAGCTCTAGAGAAGATATAAGCTCCTTCATGCAATACTGGTGATGCACTTCAATCATTCTGGCCTGTGATATTTGTCTGAATACTAGTTAAGCAGCTGCTCTGAATTGCAGGGGAAGTCTGTTGCCATGATATATGAGACAAATGACCACTATGAATTTGGATAAGGCTGTGAAATTGCTTTAAACCCATTATTACCTAAGCTAGTCTTTGAAAATATGACAATAAAAGAAGTTGTGTTCTTTGCTACATAACTTTCAAAATCCAATTCATGTTGTGATGATTTCTTAAGCTGTGCCTACATTTCTCTCCTTTCTTTCAAAGTCAACAATTGATGAATGGGATTTCCTGTTGCATGGTAAATACTTAATAATATTTATTTAAAAAAAAAGTAACTGGCATAATTTAGACTTCAAAAAACCCCCAATTTACTGTTTCAGGCCTATTTGTTAAGTACACATACCCCAGAATTAAGACAAAAAAAAAAGAAAGAGAAGAATTTACAGAGGGCCTTGCAGTTGCATTGAGAAGTCGGGTCTCTACAAACACATGCCTGGTCAGGTGCCAAAACAGCCACTTGGAACTGCACAGGTCTGTATTTTCAGACCATTCTTTCATGAAAATGTATATTCAAGGATTCATGACATTCCATTTCAGTTTGTCTTGCATTAATAAACTATGCTGAAAGGTTTCTTGCTTCTTGCACCAAATTATCTTTAGTCTTAACAACAAAAATGTCTTTTTCAAGTAATCACATAACAGATGAAAATACAGCCTGGACTGGAAGCACTAAAGCCAATGTTAGCCATCCTCTATCAGCTTGTCCCTAATACCAAAGAACCATTTCAGGTAATTGCAACCTCTTCTGTGAAGGACATATTTATTAGGATAGAGACTGACAGGACTCAGCCATTTTGACCATAAAATACTGTGAGTTGTAGACACAGATACATACAAAACAGGGTAACACTTCACCCAGCAGACCATTCACCAAATGACATCATGGAATCATAGAGTAGTTTGGGCTGGAAGGGAAATTTCAAGGTCATCTAGTCCAACCCCCTCTGCAGTGAGCAGGGCCATCTTCATCTAGATCAGGTTGCTCAGGGCTCCGTCCAACCTGATCGCGAATGTTTCCAGGGAGGGAGCATCCACCACCTCTGGGCAACCTGTTCCAGTGTTTCACCACCCTCACCATAAAAAACTTATTCCTTACATCTAGTCTGAATCTATAACTAAACTGATAACTTCTGTTCTCAGAATCAGTGAGAAGTTTTGAGTGTGCAAGGTAGCAGCCATGGACCTTACTATTCATGGGAGATACGAGAAAGATGAGTATCTTAATCCAAACTGGTCAGTCAGTGAGGATGCCTGTGCTCTGCACCACCAGCAGCAGGAGGAGAGGGACAGCTGACCTCAAATGACCAGCTCTGAAGGAGTTGCTTCTTCCCCTTCCAGCCTCACCAATCTCCCTGCTGTTTCCCTGCTTTGATGGGAGGGTGTGGGAAGGAAAGGGGGCTCACTCACGATCAGGGAGGGCAGCAACGTTTACAGACACCTCAGTTTTCTAGAGCTGAGTCACTTGGCTGAGTAACTGTGGAAGATTTTTTAGACTGTAGCTAATGTATTTTTTTAGCATTTGAAAGAAAATTAATAGACAAACCAGTTATTTTTAGTGCTGGTTTGATTGTGGGCCTGTCAGCCTTGGTAATGCATCTCTTTTATCAAGCTGCCACGATACCTTGTTTTGTTTTCAGAGCAAAGTTTGATTAAAGACCGATTTCAGAAAAGTTACTCACTGTGGGCGTTAATTAGAGCTTTCTGGACTCTGCAGGGTTTAACTTATGATCCATTTCACTTACTAAACCTTGTAATTCAAGTTACATGAAGATCGGAACGAACCAACCCCTTTCTATTCTTCTGAAGGCTTCTGTTTAACTCAGTCACAAAAGAAACTCTCTTTCCTTCCTTTCCTAATATGGAATTCTAATTTCTGGCCTTTCCTCAACAAAATTAAAAATAATACTTTACATCTACAAAGAGTTTTCAAACTAATGAACTGAGACACATCCTCGGAGCTTCAGAATGGGGTACGTAAACTCTAGGAAGCCTTTGCTTCTAAATAATGTTTTCAGTGTTGCCCAGGTATGCTGTACATCTTAGGAAAAACAGGTAAACATCTATTTCCCTTCCTCTGCATTTTCTGGGAGTTCAGTATTGTCATTCTGTAAGAGAAGGTCTCTGGCATTCCCTTCCTCCTCTCTTAGTAGCAGGCAAGAAAATCCTTTTGCCTTGTGTCAACCGGAAGGCCAGCTACTAGCTCAAAAATCTTAAAAAGGCAGTTGATGAAAAAAGACTTAGTAGTATTTGTGGGGAATAAGTAGCAAATTGAAGCACAATTTATAACGTAATACAGTTAAAATTAGGAACTATGTAATAAAATGAATGAAATTAAAATGCCATTGGGGTACTACGGAAGCAGACAAGAAACCCCAGCCCCAAACAAAACCTGACTCAGCTACATTGGATATTTGAAACTAGGCTAGAGCAAACTAAAGAGAACAAACCTGTGAAGAAGATGACCTAAAATGGTCCATCGCTTTTTTCCAGCAGACAGCCTGGACAAGAGAACTGAGGCTGGATGAGGTAAGATATTTAAGCAGAGTTCATGGATACTACCATCTTAAAATATCCTCTCCCAAGCATACAGTCTCTCCTGAACTTCCTCCCAGATTTTGAAACCTAAGATTCAGCTTAGTGTGAAGGCTGGTATGGACTCTTCCTAAAGCTGCACAGCATGACAGATGCTGAGGAGGTAAGCAGATCAGGCAATCATACTCATGAAATGAGATTTTATACTGATATTTATAACAATTACAATTTCAATCCCAAATGCCATCCCTGAAACAATTAAACCCCACCTAACTGTGTCTGATTATACATGTTACCCTCCAAAGTACACACAGTACCAGCCAAATTAGGTATGTTATCATGCACATCAATGGCAAGTTGCAGAAAGAAATGTGACTCTTTTAAAGATAAACAAATGTGGCTGAGCTCCTCTGCACATTAGTTATGGCTGTTTCTCAGTAAAAAGAATTAAGATTTAGCTTCCACAATAATTCTTTCAAGCTGCCAACTATAGTTTAGAAAACAGCTGAGCATGAAAACTCATCGCTTAGTCTTTTCCAGTGTTCTGTTTTTAGCCATGTCCTATATACAGGTTGAGAATCAGCCTATACAAGGTTATAAACGTGCTCTTTTGTTTAAAATATCATTAACCTTCTGCACTAAATAAACACTTGAGCATGCCCTTCCAGTACTCACAGTGAGGTCTAAATATAATTTCAAAGAGAACGGACGACTGAACTTTCCGAGCACAATCACTCAGGGAAGAACTTGTGCTTTTTCCAAAACCGTGACAGAGTGCAAAGATCACGAGCCTGTTTTCCCTGTGTGCTATCTTTCAACCCCGTAACGACCCAGTCTCTTTAAGGAGTGGATGGTTATTGAACTTGTGTGCCAGCTGTGTTCAAAAACTCTGGGGAGGATGGGCTGTAATGACACCAAACCGGGATGAGTTATGAATGGAGACAGATTATTACAAACATACGAAACAGTAAGGACCCATTTTTCAAAAGGCACCTAAGACTGCACTTCAGAGTATGTGCAAGCACTTGTTTGCTCGTACAGTCATCGGAATGTGCCCGAATGTGGACAGATAAAATTACAGGATTAACTAGAAACTCACACACACATTTTTTGTTGTATGCAAAATCAGATAAATATGCACTTTCTTATTTTTTTTCCAGATAAATTGAAAACTTGGTGTGAAAATGATCAACTGCAACAGCACCTGTGCAGTAATTACGAAACTTGCTTTTTCACCTCTAGGTCACATTACAGCTACTGACTCTTGGCCCATAGAGCATGAGATGGCGCAGATTTGCAAGCTGGAGGACAGTTGGTTGCTGTGCCCTCCAGGTAGGGTTGGGGACACTGGTGGGGCAGTGTGTGTGGGAAGCTCAGCTGCGCCTGCTGGTAATTCAAGAACTTTTATCTCCAGGGCCTGTCAATCTGGCACCTTTCACAAGTGTTAAATTCACTTAAGTATATTTTTTAAGAAGCTGTCATGAGACATACTGAAGCAAATATGTCCTTCAGTGGTTACACATGGACTTGGTTGTAACAATGTTTGTTAAGTGCTTTGACATCCCCAAATGATATGTTTGGTACAGCTTCCACATTTGTTTGTTTACTCAAGTCTACTAAATAGTCTCCAAAACCAATGGGTTTAAGAAATATCTGCCTGGACACAGTGCATCCATTAGGCCTGACCATGAGGTGTTGTTGATATAACTACTGGACACCATATATATATCTGCTAATGGGATAATTTAGTCTACAAGTAATAGAAAAGGTTTCTAAAAGACTTTATGGTAAGCATCTTTAGACTGGGTATGGAGAAGATCACGTGGTCCTTGCTCTATGTCAGGTTAAACTGTGATCATTTAAAATCCTGCTAGATTAAGCATTTTCAGTTTCTAGGCCAGATTCTTAAATGCTGTTAAGTGTAGCTATGCTAATTTTCACCTGCTGAGAAGCTTGAACAGTAGAGCCTTATATATAGTATCAAGTGCAAACTAAAGAGATTATTGCTAGATATTTACCACTGTAAAGAGCTCTGAAACTTCAAATCATCCACTGCACTAATGTAAACAACTTATCGTAACCAAACCAGATAAAAGTGCACTGAACACGTTAAATAAATTATTAGGTCAATGAAGATCATTCATATTGATCCAGGTCTGGCTTCACGTCACAGTTTAATCAAAGCTGCCTGGAAGAGGTAACAGTGGTTGTGGCATTCACTGCCTTTTGTCCTGAGGTCACTGATCTAATCCTAGAGTGAGTCTACAAAGGACTAAAATTTCATTACTGCTGCATCTGAAATCTTAATGTGAAATTAGCTGCAGCAGGCTAAAAAGAAGGGGAGACCAGTATTTACAGGTGGAACAAAACCTAGTTGCTGTTTTAAAGTAGAAATTGTGCTGCTGGAGGTTGCTGATCGTATACCCAACCGTTTTTGGGCTCTTGATAGCCACACAACTACCTCCCCTTGATCTGGCAGATTTACATTAATTGGATTTTTATCCTGTATGGCACAAACCCAAGATATCAGTACCCTCTTATTCCCTACAGTCAAGGAAGAAAAGGAAAGAGATGAAAGTCTTTTGTTCCTCTTCATGGCCTCCAAGGATGACAAATAAATCTCAGTGCTATTGCTTCCTCTGTAATGTGACCTCATAGTTTGTTACAGATTTGGGAACAGGAGACTGGGAGAGTCATTCAACTGTGTCAACTGACAGCAAAATGAAAGAAAGGTCTGAAACTTGGCCACACAGTGATGTGAGCTGCAAGTCATTTTTGCTCTAACTTGAAGTTATTAACAGCATAATTTATAAAAGCCTTCAGCAAGGCTTACATGTCATTTTATCAGGCATGGAATAAACACTAAATAACAGACAAGGTCTACCACAAAGATTTTACCATCATCACAAAAATACAGAGAGCTGAAAAAAGAAAGCAGCACAGGTAGGTAACTAAATCATAGAAAACTGCCCAAATTACATGATCTGTTAAGGTAATTTATGAAAAAGCCAACAACTGACCCCAAATTCTGACCCACTTCTTCCTCTCAATAGCACACCACAGTGAGCACAGTTACAAACAACAATTCAGTGGCCAAGGATGGAATCATCCTTTTGCTCACCCTGTGCTTGGCTCTGTGCAGTCCCAGGAGAGCCCTGCTGCACACATTCCACCTGCCCTGTTCTCAGTCCTCTGCCATTCTTTACCAATATCAACAGCTGGTGTGGTTTGCAGGGGTTTTGGAAGTTACCTGTGGGCTTTATGCGAGAATAGCTTGTCATATGTGTCAAGGGGCTATACACCCAACTGTCTTATGATTGCTTAAAAATCATTATTATATATTCTATGCCACAGTGTATCACAAAGGCTGCAATAAAATAAAATTCTTACGCAAATGTATATAAAAAAGAAAGTTTCATAATGAAAATACAATAGTCTAAAGATCTGTTTTTAAAAAGCTTTTAGGGAGTGCCTTTTGGAATTACACAAACTGCTTGGGCTTTGATAAATGCTGTACATGTTGTGATTTATAGCCACATGGGTGACAGGTAAAGTACATGACATAGCCCAGCAGTGAATGGAAAAGCTGCCCAGATCTGGCCTGTTGCTTAGGAGTTCCAGGTTGCTCGAGGTGGGCAGTCCCCAGACCTCCCAGGTAGGCCAGCCCCCACAGGTGACCAGTCGGCCAGCAGCACCGATGGTTCCTCTGCTTCAGCACTGACTCTTTTGACAGGAATTTTTACTTCTGGAGCCTTAAGCCACATCTTCACCAAAAACTATGTTAGCTCACAGAGATACTAGATTAATGAAATTGAAAATGCTCAGACAGAAAATGGATGTGATGCTTTAGCCACTTTTAAGAACTATGAAGTGCGAGTGATGGAAGGGTGACCTTTATCTTTCCCACAACCAAGGCCAGCCTACAAGGCACAAGGAAACATGCTTTTGATTCGTCCTTGTGCCTCTTGTTTTAAAGATGTGATCTGCTATATGAGATCTGGTTTTAACAATGTTGCAGTACTGCTAGAGGGAAATAAACTGTTCCAGAGGAGATGTCAGTTTTAAAGCAAAGCGAAGATGCCCACACAGCCCTCTCTTGGTCAACACTGATACTTTATGCCATGGGCCTTAACTTGTCAGGGAGTATCATACCCGCTGCATTGCAGAGCACGGCAGCGAGAAGGACAGGCTACAGAAAGCCATCAGCATCTCTTCACAGGGAGCCACTCCTCTCCCAGAACATCACTGAAGTGGTCTTACCAGCATTTTCTACATTACATTTGCTGAATGAGTAGGGTTTTGTTTGTTTTTATTAAAAAAAGCTTCTCTTTCAAGGCACATCACTGCTAGGAAGATTGATTAGAATCAGGCCATCTCCTCTTTTCCTCCCTTGCAGAAAGCACATGTTGATAGAAAGGAAAGCAACAAAATACACTCAGCCTTGCCGCATTTTTTCCAAATCTCTTTGCAGGGCAAAGGAAACTCATCTACAGCCTGCCACAAGAAGACTTAGGGTCATTAAAGCCCTAAAGAAACTTTTAAGACAAAAAGGTGAAACATGAAGATGCTAAAGGATTATTATTACTATTATTATTAATTGTCATAATCTAATCAGTTTCACTTTTTACTTACCAAGAGCAAAGAGGCAGAAGAAAGGAAAACTAACTGGATCTTACCATGTACAGTCAGAACTTCACGCTAAACATATTCCTGTCCTACTGCAAATCTTCCCCTTTGTAATTTTAGCAACTAATTTAGGTAAATCTAGCACATCAATGCTGCCAGATTCAAAGCCATTGGCACACCTGCTTTTACTAAAGCATAGCACAAAAGAAGAAAATAATAATCCACTTGCTTAAAATACAAAAGTTGGTTATTTATTTCTCCAGAATTCTAGTTTTCTCTCAGGGGGAATTGGGAAGTTTTAAATTCATTGATCCTTTGCTTTGCCACTATTCTTCCCTCCTTTGACCTTCTAGATATTTTTTATTTGCTGTCACATTTGGTGATTTGTTTTTGAATTATAAATCTGATTTTAGCTTCATTTTTCTTAAACTACTTGCCACAATCCTTTAGAAAAATCTACTCGCAGTTTCATTCTTAAGGCCAACAGAAGATTTACAATATGCTAAACTGGGCAAAAATTCTGTAGTAATCAGCACAATATATTTCATACTCCATCATAATAATTTTTTCTAGCTCCATGTCGATATAACTTTTTCTGCTTTTTACAATGGTTTACAACTTAAATAATTTAATACAACAGTTGTTATATTTTTATTGCGAGCTTATAAAACTTGTACCGTCTCTTCCATGCAATATATTAAACAAAGAAATGACAGAGAAGAAGGGGAACTGATGATTACTAAAACTGTAATTCAGTCTCCAAGTTCTGAACGTGTCATAAAGTGCTTCTGGCTCACTTGCGTGGACAGCACATCTTGTCAGAGTTCCTCAAAGGAACCACCTCTTCATATTCAGTTCTCCTTACCTGTTATTTTAATGTTGATACAGGAATAATGACGATGATTTCACATTTCAGGCAATGCTTTGAGGAAGCGGTGGTCGAGGGGAAAGGACCCAGCATAAAGAACCAAGGGGCAGGAATGCCACTGCCCGCTCTGCCACTGAGCTGGGAAGTCCTTGGGCAACTTCTGGCTTCAACAACGCACACAGGGCTATGCTTTAATTAATTTTGCAAGAGCTCCCAGTGCTGTCTCCTTAAGTTGCAGGCAGGACCTTTGTGTCTAGTTTTTGTGTTTCTACGCAACTACAATTCTTGATGCTTCGTAAAATCAATCTCTGAATTTCATACTTCCACATTTTAGAATAGGAAAAAATACTTCACTGCCTTTGTGAAATGCTTTGAGGTCATCTGATGAATAATTGTTACTGCCTTAGTATATCTGAAAGCTTATGGAAAAGATGCTGCTTCAATGCATCCTTCAATAAGACATGTTTAAACTATGTTTTACATTGCAGACCTATTTTACATACTTTTACAGACACAATTCTGTACAAATCTACAAAGTAGGTCACTGTATATCCACAAGAACACACAAGTCTGCTACTTCTAAAACTCCTTTGCTGATAATATGCATAAAAATAATAAATATTGATCTAAATTTATGTCAGAAGTAAATTTTACTGACGTGGAAATGCTATATTTATTTCTATTTCTGGAGTAGTTATTCATATTTTTGAAACTTGGGTTAGAAACTTCAACCAGCTGTGGTACAGATTCTGCATCACTTAGCGCAGTAAACCATTTCTGCACAAAGTGCATCATAGAAACCCTTTTCCTCTAGGCTGAGACTTTCAATAGAAAAGAAGGCATCATATATACCTTACAGAGGTAAAACATTTCTGGTTCTAAGGCCAGGCTTCTTAAAAAAAAATCTCTAGAATATATTTTTGATTGATTGGCCAAAAAAAATACGTAATTAATTCCTGCAAATCACTTCACTGTGTAGTATTAATGCTGCTACTACAAAGGCTCTTTGCCTTGATGACTAAGATTTCTTGGTAGAAATCAGCTTGTGATTCCTAAGAGATCAGCATAGAGAGCTGAGAAATAAACTTACAAACTTTTCTATTCATCCAAAAATATTATAAGAATGCAGATATATGAAGGTTAGTTTCTGAATTGTGTTGCTCTGATTTCAGCCCTTGCCTACATGGATCACTCTACTTTGAAGGACCACAAATTCCTGCATACTCTCTGAGATATATTTTTTTTAATCCAGTACTTGAATCATGCAATGTTAAAATAAATAATGGAATTAAAACCAGCATTGGATTCCTATATTAAGCAGCAGGACTTTTTTTCCCCAAAATTTAAAGCAAAAAAAACCCCTTGGAGGACAGGTATGCTTACGGACTTCAGAAACGCTACAAAAAGTACCTAGAGGATAGCAACTCAATTGATCTTGACAGCTACCTTCCTCCTCTTCATTAAATATTTAGGTATGATATTTACCTTTGTCTGTTTGTAACTACAAAGATAATTAGATCAAGCCATCTGTATTATATGATGGACTTTAAGAACTATATTAAGCTCCCCCACTCCAGAGACAGTTGCATGCTTGATCAATTGAATAATGCGTGATGACTGATCAAAAATGTGCTGTATGTAGTGTTCTAATTTCTGTTTATTGCCTATCAAACCTGAAATCTCCAGGCCAACATATTGTTTCCAATAGAATGAGACAAACCGTGGATTTGCTTCTGTAATCCTTTACAAAGGATTCAATAAGGGTGGGCATATTAAGAAGAAATCATTTGGAAGGCAGAGAAAGCTTCTACGTAATAAACAAGAAAGCATCCTTGTAATTTTAATCACTAAGTCCTTAATGGCAGCCTAAACAGATAAATCAAGATCACAAAAAGTCTAAAGAATAAGCTAGTTTCCATATGGAAATGTCTAGAAGTCATCCATTACTATTGCTGCTTTTCCATATAGCAGACACTGAAATCAATATGCTGCATTGGTTCAGTAAATTTGTCTCTTAACAAGTTAATAAAACAGTGATCCCCACATAGTCTTTCCATCAGACTTTCATAGAAAAAAATGAGAATATTAAATGCACTAAGATAGGGAAGATCTGCTCCATTTGCTCTGCAATGATAATCTTTTACAAAAGAGGATTTTTATTATTAATTCTTCGCCTTCTGGGGATATTATAATTTCCGAGAATGTAAAAATGCCTTAAGCACAGCAATTTGCTGAGCTAGACTGAATTTCAGGATGTTTCAAATGAGCTGATAAACAACTGCATAATTAGCAATTATTAGATCAAGACTGTACATTACAGATACACAAATGAACCAGCTAACGGACAAGCGAGTTCCAGATACTGTTTTTAAACCTATGAGTCAGTGTTATGCTTTGACATGCATCACAACTTTTCTTTTAAAGAATTAAATACCCTACTGCTTATTTTTTCTTTAGAAATGCAGATTAGTCTATCAACCAAATCCTTGGGGTCTTAATCATTGGACATATCCGTCTGTGTATGAATAATAAGGAGTTTACAGGCTGAATATAACTCATGCGCTAAAAGTGATTAGACTGAATTTTTTTTTCAATTAAATAGTTACAAATCAATTGTATAGGCATGTTAATCTCAAGACCTAGTATATTTCTTAAATCTTGAATTCTGCAGCTCATTAATGGAATATATTATTTTACCTTACAAAATAAATAATGTAATCAGATATACTACAAAAAAGTCAAGTGTAAAATTAATGTAATTTATACTACCACCTCATTTTCAGGACCTGGGTGTTTGTTACTTATATGTTAGTTTTGTCAAGCAGAGAATGGCTGGGAAATGTGGCAGCTGGATGAGAGACAACACTGAGGCTGTTTGAGATGAAGCATAAAGTTACTGGCTGAGATCTTCTCTCAAACAGTCAGACATGGAACAGTTAGCAGGGCTGGTATCTACAGTGACAGCTTTAGGTTTCAGCACAGATCTACCAAAATATGTCCATTGAAATGAATGGCACAATTCACACTATTCACCATTACTGTTTTAATTGACTTGATCACATCTAGGAGGACTACTTTACAAGAATTTACAGTGATTCATTACTATTAGTAATGAGTGTTCTAAACACCATTTTTAAAACATGAAAATTCAAATTCAAACCCACTAGTATGCACCAAGAACAATTGGTTTAAATTTAGGATGGAGTTATTCTCATGTAATCTAATGGTTTAAAGGCTAGACATCTAATGAAAAACAGCCCTCTGTTCCAGAAGATTATTAATCCTATGGCAAAATACACTATAGGTTGAAGGGTCCCCAACACAAAGAACCTGGGTCATTAGGTTAAACAAAACACTTAACTTCTTTTAGACAGTTAGACAGAATTGATCTTATCCTAGCTGTCCAGGCAGCTGTGAATTGTGTCACTCTTGTTTATAACAGCAACATGGAATTTAAGTGGACCTCTGGTTAATTCAGTTATTACTGCAGACAAATTCATTGCACAGTCCCTTACACTAAATGATCAGCTAATCCTTCCTATTCCAAATTCTTCTGGAATGGTTTTCCAGTGGACTTATAATCAATGTTCATAAAAGACAATAAAGCTAAAATGCAACACTCATAAGAGCAGAACGATTTAGACTTACTTTAAGAGATATATTA
>NW_010192956.1:129869-133410 GCF_000695765.1 Mesitornis unicolor | reverse complement strand
TTCCCTAGTAAACTTTTCCTTGTCATTCCCATTGTTTGGAAGAGTTTTATTTTTAAAAGGTGAAGAATACAGAAGTTTGCCATTCAGTGATTCTAGCTTGGAAGTTGTAAAGGAAAAAGATTAGATGCGTAGAAGCAATTATAATCAGAAAAGCAACAATATAAACTGGAAGTTTCTTACTCAGATCCATTCCTTTGTAGTCTGTGTTTCCTCTTTGCAACTGTGAAGACATTTCAAAACCCTTAAAAAGTGACTGGTCTTCACATTTATCACGGCTGCAGGGCTAAACTTAGACTTTAGGCCAAGCTTAATTTTAAGTGTTGAAAACAAAGCTTTCCCTGACAGGTTAATTAAAATAAAGGAAGCTATTTAAATCTGCCCAAGGATATGCATGCCAATGGTAGTCTTGGTGGTGACATTTGGTAGACAATGTGTAGATGAGGTAGTCAAATGAATGCGCCATAGAAAGTAATTTTTGTATGCAGCAAGCACATCATATACATACTATTAGGTAAGCTATATCTACATACTTTTAGCCCTTAAGAACCAAATTTAGCTAAGACTAATATGCTCTAGCTCATGTAATTATTAACTAAGAGTCACCAAGTAAACCTTCATCTGCTTTTGCGAAAATAAGAGGTGCTAACTCAGTGCTCTATTTTTCTACCTTTATAGGATTACTTGCACAGAATCCTTATAAGCATTATGGAGCTGGGAGGTGGGGAAAGGATTTTGGTGGAACAGGTTGCTATCTCTTGTATTCTGGCATTCAACTAAAGAGTTTTCAATAGTTACATGCAGTAGCAGCATGAGTGCAGAAGGTCATGCTTGTAGCTGACAGGGATGTCACAGGCAAGTGTTAATATCTGGATTGGGGACACTTGTAGGTGGATCACTATGATCTGCCTGGTTTAAAGACCTCTCGTCTTTCACACATAGTATCCTTTATAGGTATGGGATTCTATGGTGCCGATTTTAATACTGAACTTGTTAACCTGTTTTAGGCAAACACTGATCAATGTAAGAAATGCAAAAAATATTTTAAATTTGGAACTAGATTAAAGAAAATAATTCTGACTCCATTCTAAGTTAATGGTAAAACTAGTAATTCAATGACGTCATCATGACCCCAAAACCATATGATAAGGTTTTAACAAGCACTGAAGAGAACAAATACACCTGATACAAATGAAAGTCTGGCCTAAGTAAACTGCTAGTTTGCCCAGCCCAAAACCCTCCTGAAAACTACACAAAGCACTGCGGAGAGGAGCTGTGCAGGACTGTATAGGGTATGCTGACCTGGGAATGTTTTCTGGCACTATACCATTCTAGATACATCTGTTATTATTTACAAAAGAGACTATATTGGCTGGTGGGACATAAAGAAATTAACCTTGCATAGCCACCTATGTTAAGAGATTACAAGAGGATCACCCAGTTGGCAGCCTTTGTTTTTCCTCTGATTTGGGTCAAGATTAATTAAACATCAGTCAGAAGCAGGGCTTTCAGTCCTGACAGTTCTCTGTCACCTTTTGAATCAATGAAAATATCTTCTAGATAAAGGCAGCCAGCCAGAGCACAGCAAGGCAAAGGTATCCTACCTCAAGATAACTCCAGGAAAGGAATCACTACTGTTAAAGGGAATCCATTATGATTTTGCAGGAAGGCCTAATATTAACTCATTATTTGTTATGAACATAAAAAAAGAAATTACCACTTGGTTATATACATATAGAATAGTGTTAGACATAAAAAATACTTGAATGCTGACAATTATGTGCCTTCTTAATAATTTGGACTTACTACATGGTAAGAATTAAATATTTTTAGTAAGAACCATTCTGAGATTGAGTAGTTTTTCAAATTTTATCATAAAGACAGAATATTTTGGGTTGGAAGCGAAATTTAAAGGTCATCTAGGTCACCCTCCTCTGCAATGAGCAGGGCCACCTTCAACTAGATCAGGTTCCTCAGAGTCCTGTCGAACCCGACCTTGAATGTTTCCAGGGATGGGGCATCTGCCACCTCTGGGCACCACCCTCACTGTAAAAACCATTTTCTTCAAGTACTTGTAAAATCTGTCATCCTCACCTAATGCCAATGACTTGCACACTTTTCTCATTGCTAGCTTTAGCCTATTTTGTTAAGAAAAGAAAAATCAGAGAATACACTCTGTGATGTAGAAAGATACAGTTTGGCATATGCCTTTACTATACTATGTTTGACACGTCTGTACTAGGAAGGATAATGGAAGTATGAATTTAATATTACTCCTGACAATAAGAAATAAGACTTAAATGTATGCTATACAATCACATCACTGACTCTAGATAATGCTTCACTGGTTACGCTACTGTTATTATGAATTCTTACAGCACAGCCTACATAATTCCACTTTACCAGTACTATTTCATGGGTTTGACTACAGGTCATGTGCATATATTGCTGGTGCTTTACTTGCAAAATTAGTCTTATATATGCAATGTTTGAAAAGTCTGGCCTAAAGCCACACTATTCTCAAAAATGCTTAATTTTTAGTCTTTGGTGTTTGTCACAGTCACTAAACCCATTTTAATAAGCAGGGCTTAATTCTCTCACGGTAAAAGTAGACTATGTCTTTGTTTATGTAGAAATTCACTTACTTACATGATATTGAGGTTCCAGTTATCATGTGACAGGTCAGACTTTGAGCACAGCTTTACACATATTGTATAAGTCAAGACCTTTTATTGCTCAACAGTATCTCAGCTCAGTAGAATGAAATATTTTCTCTAGCAAACACGTTGTTAGAAAACAAACTAAACTACAGAATCCAAGCTGTGAAAGGAAAAAAAAAAAGTGTTGGGGCGGGGGAGTTGTCTATGGCACCACACAAAGAATAATTTAACTTTACAGGACAAGTTGATATGTTTAATTTCTGTATCAGTTGCTCTTCAGTGTGCTGTTCTAACATTACTGCAGTGTATTTTTAGAGGTGATACATTGGAAAGGATACTGTGCAGGCACAGTTCATCAATACTCCTAATTTAGGTTTCAGAAAAGGCAGTTTCTCAGGAAACTAGCACTAGTTTAAAATGGCCATTATACATCGCATTTGTCCTGTTCCGACTTTCTCTCTTAAATTTTATGCAGTGTTCGATGGATATTTATCCTCTTTCATAAGCATTTCCTGTCTTGGATCCTGGTCACCATTTCTCTCCAAACAGAGTAGACTCTTCTATGAGGAATAATGAGCCATATTCTTTTTGGAACCACTCTAATTAAATTAAGTACTAGCCAGAATTCTCTGAAGGTGATAAGTAGACGAAAAGGAGAACAGAGAAATATTGTCCTCGAGAAATAATTTGTTCAAGAAAGCATTTGCTGTCCTGAGCAACACAATATATTGTGTAGGAGACTATTTAATGACTGTATGACAGTTCGTTATATGGGCTTTACTGATTACAGCAGTTTGTAAGTTTCCTTACAAACATTAAGGTGAAAAAAAAAGCACTCTTTCTCAGGCTGTTTTAAAGCCACTGGTTACTCTGAGACCAAGTCC
>NW_010192956.1:125780-129838 GCF_000695765.1 Mesitornis unicolor | reverse complement strand
TGATCACAAATTACTTCATTTTGCCACCAAGTTGCTTCCTTGTCTTCTATATCTGAGTGCATTCTCATTTCCTGCTGCCACAGAGTATAATTTGAAGGAGGAAAACGCTCAGTTTAATCATTAAAAAATTTCAAAAAATAAAAATCAGGCTGGAGACAGTGAATAGCCAGAGCCGCTACCACATAAGTAACTGTCAGGACCGAATCCTTTTCTTCATGTAAAATTATAAATACTAATTCACAAATTGTTAGTAAGTTTACTACTTACTAAACAGAATTAGCTCATGCTAACCTTTAAAGCTATCAGTAATTTTTAACAGCAAACATGCAAACAGCACACTTACAAGTTTCAATAGCTAATCTTCCTCCAACTCTGTGGCCACAGCATAAATGAAAATACATTTCAGTGAACTGTATCTATAAGTAACAGTGAAATTTGCTACCAACAGGTAAAATACTACCTATAAAATGAGAATACGAAAAAAAACAACAAGCCAAGAAAACGAATTTGTCAAAATGATGATGATAAAAACCAAGCTCAGTACATTTCAGAACAGTTTAGTGCATATTCTTTAAAGCAAAAGAACTCAAAGAAAAGTGTTAAGATCGGGTTAAGTACTGTAAGCTGACAGCAAATTATGTACCAAGTTTAATTAGAGAAACTATGGCAAATAGTTTCCTGTATATAGGAAAAAAGTAAAGATATTAGCTCCAAAAGACTCATCAGTGTAAATATGGCACTATTTTCTTTAAAAGATGCTCTGACCTGATGAGGAAACCTGACTTCATTGAAGTTGAAGGGAGTTTTGCCATTGACTCAAGTGGCGCCAGGACTTCATGAACCGTGTGTTCATTTACACCTGTTTACATCATCTGCCTTTTATGTCTTTTAGCATTTTGGAATCTGCACTCCTGTGCAGAAGGAGAGTAGGCTGGAGAAAATATCTGGCTAGAATTCAGGAGACAAAGGTTCAACTTCTGTCACAGGCTTACTGAGAAAACCTGAATAAGTCACTGCTTCCTTCTCTTGTGTCCATGTTCCTTCTCAGTAAAATTCAGGTGATGATACTAAACTCCTTTCTAAGGTCCCCCGAGATCAAAATATAAAAAGTGCTACAGCTAGGTATATATTTTTGTTAATTTTTAATCACTAAAACCAGCACTTACTAAATTCCAACAGGAGAGCAGTGTGATATCCCTGAAGTCACCAGATGAAAAACTGGGAATTTTAGAATATTCTTTTGCTTAATGAGAATGTGTAAGAAAGAAAAACTAGCTTTTAAATTGGTAATAGTCATAGCTGTTAAAAACAGTCATATGTAAACACATGACTATTAAGGAAACAGTTGAGGAATAAAACCGGAAGTCCACAATGCAATCAACAGGCTTATTAAAAAAAGTCAAAATAGTGGAATCTTTACTTCCAGGTAATTCTATGTTTCAGTAAGTTGTATATTACCCTGGAAATGTCACCGGTGATGCATTTCATGAATTTTCAACAGGCTCTGCATGGACAGGACGCAGGGCAAGATGACAGTCTTTCTGTAATCGCTAACAGTTTGAACTTACTCCAGTAGTTATAATTTTTTTGGTCCACAGCCTGCAGAATGGCTGTAAACTATCTGGCCTTTCATTTTAGCTTCAATCTTGCAATGAAATCTGTGTGAAAGGTTCCCTGTGGCTACAACTGCAGCAGAAGGTCATGATTATGCTTTTAGGGACAATAAAAGGTTTTAGCAAATTTTAGAGAAATTCTTTTTCTTTCCTGTTCATTACTTGTCTTTTTATGAGTTTTATCTAACATAAAATCTGTGATCCATAAAGAAGGCAAGCAACAAGAATCACAGTCAAACTGCTTTAAGTCAACCTAGTGAACTAGTCAACTTCAGTTCACAACTACAGGATGAAGCTTGGGGTTGATCAAGAAAGTTACCTCGAACACCAGATTAAAACACCCGTAGGAGCTTTAAGATCATGAAACAGATTAATGAAGCTAATGCAATTAATTCCAAACATGCAGAAATATTTAGCCTTTAGGAGGAGATAAAGATTCATATCTGGTCAAAGAGCATTTATCAAATGAGCTAACATGGAGCTGTCACTTTGCAAATTTAACACTACTAGTAAAACTAACAAGTATTGCTGCAAGAACACCAGTAGCTGTTTTGCAAAATATTGGCTAGGGATTGCAGTGTGTCTGCAAGTCTGGTTTTTAATGTAGGTGAAAAAATTGGGGGAAGGGTTGTTCCATGAAAGCTGTATCAAGAGCTCTAATGTTGAATCTGATCATTTATTTCAGAGGCAAAATGTACTTATCTACAATTTCCAGTCTTGCAATTTATCTTGCAATTCTATTAAAATCAAGCAGAGTTGTTTCATTCATATATAATCTAGCCTTTGCATGAAAATCTATGCATCTCCCATTAGTTTCCTGTGAGGCAACGGATGGCAGACTAATAGGTGAGAAACAGTCTGTAAAGTACAAGATCAACAGTATAGAGCAAAAAAATGATTTCTGTTACTTGAAACAATCTCTCCAAATTAGAATTCTGGTATATTAAAAAATGAGTTTAGGGAACCCAGAACAACTTTTGCCAGTGCCTTTCCTATTTTATGAATAGACAGAACACTTAAAATGCTGGGCACTGCAATTTTAGAAGAACCCAAGAGGAGTTTGCAGAGCTACAATCAGATACGAATAACATTTTGCATGAAAACTGACACACGGCATCTTTGAGGTAGACTTCAGAAGAGTAGAAACTGAAAATGGTCTCTAAAATCACTGAACCTGAATATCTGAAATTTCTTAAAACTTCAGAAAGAAAATGTCAACAGTTTCCTCAGACAGATAATGAAGACGTGAAAAACCCAGAAAACATTAAGTAGTTCAGCAAGACAAAGGTAAAAAGAAAAACTTAACACTTAAGCTAAATATAACCACAAAGAGTTTGTATTTACCTACATATAAGCCATAGTTAAAACAGAATGAAGGAAAAGAACTTGGTACTTCAAAATGTCTCCTCTGTTCTAAGATGGTATTAGGACCAATTGACTGACAAGAGGAAAATTCTCTCGGCAGTGTTGGGAGCCAGAGGAGATTCATGTGCACCTATACATATCTATTGTATATGTATATGAATATGTATATATACTTTTTTAACTGTAAGAATGTTCCTTCCCTTTCATGTCTAGTATAAAATTCCAAGCTGGGATAAATCAAACTGACTCAGAAAACGATAACAAGAGGAAATATAATCTTATGTAGTAATTTTGGCATCTTTTAAAATATCTGGTTTTACATATTTTTTCCAGTAGAGTTATTAAAAATGAAAGTTCTATAGGTAATAACAAGTGAAGTGCTTTAAATAATATTTCAGCTTTAGTAATAACCGTATCTGAAAGCTGTACATTTTAAGTTTGTAAATGTTATTTTACTGCAGTGTCATAATGAACTTAAGGTAGATGAGAAACTTGGTATTAGAAAAACTGGATTATCAAAAGTGAAGAATTCACTATATGTGGTCTTAGGTTCTTAAAAGGAAGGAAATGATGCAGTCTAAATCAAGTTTCTCCTGAACATCTACTTTTACTGGCATACTTTATCTCGTCATCCTGCCAGGTAACCAAATGTCAGCATTCACTTAGTTTGGCTGAGCAGCATGGAAAAGCTAGAAATACTTTTAGTTATGTTATGAAAGTGAAATTCATATCATGTAAGAAAATAAAAATAATACAAATAAAATATCAACATTTCTAAAAAATACATCATATAACATAAAAAGCACAGAAGAAAATCTATTGTGTGTCTAAACAGGGAAATGAAAATATTTGTATTCACAAGATTACAGTGGCATGGAAGCTGACCTTTTGTGATAATAATAATTAGTTGCTGTTATGGTTTAAGGGTTACCAGCCTGGAAAGGAAGGACAGGTGGTGTCTGTAGGACCCTGGGGGTCACAGATCAGTTCTGTTCCCTCCCCTTTCTGGCCACAGTCTATAAAAAACCGAGAAGGCCCGAGGTTTTCGCGGGCTTTTCCTGGTTTCCTGGGCTGTTTTCC
>NW_010192956.1:92801-125738 GCF_000695765.1 Mesitornis unicolor | reverse complement strand
CCCCCATCCGCTCCCAGCCCCGCTGCGGTCCCTGGTGACAGTCACAGCGGTCACAGCGGCCACGAGGCCCTGCTCAGACACTTCCACTGGGGACTACTGGGATCTGGTTTTGTATATAATTATCCTTTGTCCCTTATTAATTCCCTTTTCCTTTCCCCTGTTGTTTTCATTAAACTTGTTACAGTTTTAACTTCCAACCTTGTGCGGAGCAATTATTATTATTATTATTATTATTATTCTCTCTCTATTCCCTTCTCTTAATCCTCCCCCTGAGAGGGGTAGGGGCAATAGAGAGAAAATTCTGCGCTCGCTCTCTCTCTGACCCTTAAACGGAGACAGTTGCTCAAAATAGGTTTATGTTCACAGACCATGTTTCTAATAGTCTGTTTCACATATAAATTGTGCTTCTGTGAACAATGCAAAATTTCAACATTTCATTTAATTTTCTGATTGAAGGTAATGATCACAGTCCTCTGGTTAATGCATACTTAGTTCTTTGGGCTTGCTAAAAATTTGTGGTCGGATTTTTATTGTTTCTCACATAGTCTTTTTAAGGGGCCATTTTTAGCAGGATGATTTCAAACATGAGCATCAGTTCAGAAAAGCAGATAGACGTTTACATGGGCGGATTAGGTCTGTGTGCATGTATTGAACTGGTGCCACATTTTCTAGTGCCATTTTCTTAAATACATTAATTTATATATCTTAAAAACAAATACTATTTCAAATTGGTAAATTTGCATGCTGCATGCACACACACATAAATAATTTATAATCTGTACATGTTACTGTCTTATTTTGCTCCTTCCTTTAAAGCTTTTTCTCTGTTGATGCCAGTACAATCTAATAAAGGATAACACGGGATTTTCTACAGCTCCCACACACTTTCTTAAGTGTTCAATTCAATTTTTTATTCTGGAAGGCTTTCTGAAAAATAAGTAATAATAATTTATAGCTATTTTGTATCCTAGAGACATGACCAGGATTTACATTACAAATCACATTTTCTGTGAGTGTTTTGCAGCAACTAAAATGTAAGTATAATCATACCATCTTGCTGTTCTTAATTGATAACATGAGGTTTACTATAGGAACTCTATAAATAATAATATTATTTCTCAGTTGATTTTATATATACAAGGCTAAGTTAGCACTGCTATCAGTCATATTTGTGTCCCATGAAGTGAATTTACAGAGGCTGCCTCATGTTCTATTTTCAAACCAAGAGGTGATGTGTCACCAAGAACCCAGAAAAAAGCATTGCATTGTTTTCCTCTTTTTGTCTCCTATTTTGCTAAATTTTAAAATGTATGTTACAATATCATGGGATCAGCAAGAAAGAAGACTGTTCTCTGCAGGGCAGGGCCCTGAATACACACACCCACCAGTTCCTGTGTAGGAATGCTTTTGGTAGAAAAAACACCATCCAAAGACTGTTAATAAATCAAAGATAATTTAAACTCATGAAGAATTTTTGGTGCTTAAGCATAACATTGGGAGACCATGAGTTTTCTAGGGATTCTGGTGGTCTTGCACAAACATGTACTGAAGTCATGGACAAACTGCACAAGGTCAGTGACAGAGGGGAAACCAATCTAAGCCTACTCAGTCAACGACAGCGAGCATTTCAAATGACATTAAGATCACAGAATCATAAAATTGTTACGGTTGGAAAAGACCTTTATCATCAAGTCCAACCATAACTAACTCTACCATGCCCATTTCTAAACCATGTCCCTGAGCACCATATCTAGATGGCTTTTACATACATCCAAGGATGGTGATTTCAGCACTTTCAGTCTTTGATAACTCTTCAGTGTAAAAGATTTTCCTAATGTCTAACCTAAACCTCCCCTGGCATAACTTGATGTCATTTCCTCTTGTCCTATTGGTTGTACCTTGTGAGAAGAGACCCACACCCACCTCTCTACAGCTTACTTTCGGGTAGTTGCAGAGAGTGATAAGGTCTTTCCTCAGCCTCCTTTTTTCTTCAGACTGAACAAGTCTCTCCGTAAGTCCCTCTGATGTTCTCTTTAACTGAAAAACAGCCCATTTAAGCCAAAAAACCAGCCAATTTAACAACTAAGCAACTGTACTGTATGATGAGAGGTGACACTGTTTTTGTAAGCCCTCAACAAATTAAAACTAAGCTTTGGACTTCACCATGCAAGCTGTGGCTTATCATAATCACTGATTTACATATTGCTTCAGAAGAAACTCTCAGTTTGCTTAGGAATCATGATACTAAGGCAAAGCTGAACTTCTTTCCTGCATCAAAGATGTGATGCTCTGGCCACTGGCTCTATCCCTACTGTAAAGGGAGTCCAGCTCCAGTGGCAGATTCTAATGGCAATGAACAACACTTAGTAGTATCAGGAGCCTAAAAAGAATCACTGAATGACAGAATGGTTTGGGTTGGAAGGGACATTAAAGATTATCTTGCCCATGTCCCCTGCCATGGCAGGGTCACCTTCCACTGGACCAGGTTGCTCAGAGTCCCATCCACCCTGGCCTCGAACACTTCCAAGGAGGGAACATCCACAGCTTCCCTGGGCAACCTGTGCCAGTGTCTCACCACCCTCACAGTAAAGAATTTCTGCCTCATATCTAATCTAAATCTACCCTCTTTCAGTTTGAAACCATTATTCCTCATCCTATTGCTATACTCCCTGATAGACTTCCTCACCGTCTTTCCTGTAGGCCTCCTTTAAGTACTGGAAGGCTGCTGTAAGGTGTCCCCAGAGCCTTCTCTTCTCCAGTCTAAGCAACTCCAACTCTCTCAGCCTGGCTTCATAGGGGAGGTGCACCAGTCTTCTGAGCATCTTTGTGGCCCTCCTCTGGACTTGCTCCAACAGGTCCATGTCCTTCTTATGCTGAGGACTCCAGACACAGTACTCCAGGTAAGGTCTCACGAGAGAGTAGTAGAGGGGGAGAACCACCTTCCCCAGCCTGCTGCCCACACTTCTTTTGATGAAGCCCAGGATATGGTTGACTTTCTGGGCTGCGAGTGCACATTGCCAGCTCATGTTGAGCTTCTCATCAACCAATGTCCCCAAGTTCTTCTCAAGGCTGCTCTCAATCCATTCTCCACCCAGCTTGTATTTGTGCTTAGGATTGCCCCAATCCAGGTGCAGGACCTTGCACTTCACCTCGTTGAACTTCATGAGGTTTGCACTGGCTCACTTCTCAAGCCTGTCAAGGTCCCTCTGGATGGCATCCCTTCCCTCCAGCATGTTGACTGCATCACACAGCTTGGTGTCATCAGCAAACTTGCTAAGAGTGCATTCAATCCCACTGTCCATGTTGCCAACAAAGATGTTAAACAATGCTGACCCCAGTACCAGCCCCTGAGGAACACCACTTGTCCCTGGTCTCCACTTGGACACTGAGTTGTTGACCACAACTCTTTGAGTGCGACCACCTAGCCAATGACTTATTCACTGAGAGGTCCATCCATTAAGTCCATGTCTCTCCAATTTAGAGACAAGAATGTTGTGTGGGACAGTGTTAAATGCTTTGCACAAATCCAGGTAGATGACATCATTTGTTCTTCCATTTTCCACCAACGCTGTAGAAGGCCACCAAATTTTTCAGGGATGATTTGCCCTTAGTGAAGCCATGATGGCTGTCAAAAATCACCTCCTTACTTTTAAAGTGCCTTAGCATAGCTTCCAGGAGCATCTGCTCCATGATCTTGCCAGGCACAGAAATCAGACTGACCAGCCTGTAGTTGGGATTGGAATGTTTTGTCTTCGAATCCCTCTATTCCCCCTGTTAATACAAAATCTCCTCGTTTTTAAATATCAGCAACCAACAGGATGGATGTATTACATTTAGGTTGGTGTGAGGACTGTATGTGATCTATTAAATTTATTTTGCTTCTGTGCCACTGTTTGCCTTCAGAAGCAGGGACAAAGGAAAGTAGTGGCTCCCAATTTAATAAATAACACCCAGTAGAAGCCAAACTGTGAATTTCTGTACACATGTTTTTGCTTAATAAATACTTCTTGCTACCAATCATATTTTCAGCACAGAAGAACACGTTTTTAAAACAGAAGCTTTGGCTCTATAATCCTGCTTGCTATACTCTGGTTTATGTCAGTCACATCTCCTTTTTCTGGATCAAGAAACTTTAGACTGCTGCCTCTTGATTTTTACATCATGTTTTGATGCAGTTGGCTCACTGTGCCTGCCTTCAAGTTTTATTCTTGTATCATATTTTCCATGACTCAGCCTGAGATGTGATTTATGTGGTCCAGAACAAGAGAAGAATGACAAGAGACTCACTCCTCAGGGAAGTCTGCTGCCTCCCAGGAGCCAGGGTCAAGGACATTCAGAAAAAACTCCCTACCCTAGTTAAACCCTCTGACTACTACCCATTGGTGGTCTTTCAGGTGGTCAGTGATGAGATTGCAACAAGTAGTTTGAGAGTAATGAAAAGGGATTTCAAAGGACAACTGGTTAACGGATCTGGAGCACAAATAGTATTCTCCTCTATCCCACCAGTTGCAGGGAGATCTGAGGCAATAAACAGAAAGAGCCAACAGATCAATGCCTGGCTCAGGACTGGTGCCACAAGCAGGACTTTGGGTTTTTAAATCATGGATCAGTTTACAATTCACCAGCTTTGGTGACAAAAGATGGGGTATGTCTATCTCAAAAGGGGAAAAGGTTCCTGGGACAAGCCTTAGCAGGGCTCACAGACAGGGCTTTAAATTAGATTTGAAGGGGGGAGGAGGGGAAGGGGATATAACACTCGCTAGTGATGAGCCTGGGGGTGGAGCGCTGACATGTGTGGGATGGTGTGCTAGTGACACTCTTCAGAGTACCGTCCCAGTGGAGGTCGGGGATGGAGTTCCATGCAGCAACCAAGGTGCAAGGGTCACTGAGGGGGGTTAGTAACCATGGAAGTCCCTGAAAATGGCTTGGCAGAAATTAGGACTGCTCCCTGTGAAAAGGTGGCAGGGCCTTTAGCCCGACTGAAGTGTGTCTACACCAATGCACACAGTATGGGCAATAAGCTGGAGGAACTAGAAGCTATTGTGCACTGGAATAACTACAATATAGTAGCTATCATGGAAACATGGTGGAATGAATCACAAACTGGAGTGCTGCCATAGATGGGTATAAGCTCTTCAGAAGGGATAGGCAAGGAAGGAAAGGTGGTGGGGTGGCCATGTATGTCAGGGAATGCTATGACTGCCTAGAGATTAGTGATAGTGACAACAGGGTTGAGTGCCTATCGGTGAGAATCAAGGGGAAGGTCCCTTCCAACTCCTAATATTCTGTGATTTTGTGTATGGAAGCAAAAAGAAATGGCAAAAAACAGAATAGGAGACTAAAATGGAAGAGCAGAGACCAAGCAAGTGAAGTACTTTAAGATGAAGCCTTGCATTTTCATCTCCCTATTGAGAATGAAGGATCAAATTATGCCTTTGAAATGGGTCAACTGTGCTGAAGTTCTTTCCCAGTGATGCTAATAACACAAGTTCTGTTAATTTTAATAGTTTAGGATTCAATTTCAACTAAAAAACAAAACCACAATATTAATGTTGGATGTTCAGCTTGACTTGGTTTTCAGAGCTCAGTTTCTCAGTATTTTCTGAAACTTGGGCTGTTTTATGTGTCTTGACATGTCATACATCAGAGCAGGGATCATCCTTTGGATGAACTAGAGACTGCACTGTCTCACTAGAATCATTCTGGTTCAACTGGGCCAAGGTCTTGCCTTGAATTCCATAGCTCCTCTTGGCTGGCATGTGATGCTTTTCCATCAGCCCTCGGACAGATTTCATTTGTGTGCCAGTAAAATAAACAAGTTTTCCTATGTTTGGAAAAGCATATTTAAGTCTTACTGTCATGCAAAAAGTGTACTGTTTGCTTTTTTCTCCTAAATCACATAGTGGGAGGCACTGACTGGATATTTTTGGAATGTGTGCTACAATGATTAAGATAATTAATTGAGGGTTCCTAGCCAGCTCAGAGCTAAAAATATATCATCTCTTACAGCAGATCTACTTTAGTATGACATTAATGCACCTTGGAACTGATAAAGTATTTTTAATATAATTATTGACTTTGAATGAGGATGCTTTAAGTGATGAAAACTTCTGAAATGCTTTTCAGCCTGTCTGCGGTATAATCATGAAAAGTGAAACAGAAAGAAAATGGTAAAAATGTAAAAAAGCGGTGTAAGCAATGTGCTTAGAATAAACTTCTGCCTAACACCAAACACCAAAATGTTTCTTCCAGTGAATACTTGCAGAAGAAAAGACTTTCTTAAGTGGCATAATATGGTAAACTTACTGCAGAATAAGCATTGTGGCATTTATTTCGGTTGCAATGATGTATTATGCAGCATGTTTCCTATCAAAAAGAAATTTAAATAAGCAAAACTCCTGCATAAAGTATTTTCAAACAGGTTAAGCCCAAAGTGACAAGCAATACTGTTAATGAAAGCACTGTTTAACAGCTGAGGTTTCTATATCCATATTTTAAAGAAGCAAAATTTTATTTGTTTCGCATACTATCACAGCTAAAAAAAATCAGAAGAAGAAAGATAATTTAGAAGAAAAGTAAAATTTAAAAAGTGTAATCTAAACATAGAAATCCTGATTATTTCTTTTGCTGTTATAGACTGAGTGGCCTAACTACGTGATTACATCACAGCAGGTAGTTTACACTACGTGATATAAAACAAAAGAATTCAAAGCTCATTCTATGTAGTTAATGCAAAGCAAAAAATAGAGTAATCAGCTAAATTAGAATATATTTATCTTCATGTATGTAATTGCAGAAAATGCCTTGGGCTGGCTTCAATTAGTCACGCTTTTCAGAAAAGTCTGGAACTGACAAGATCCCTTGACAATTCTAAAACGGTGAAGTTATGCCCAGTAGAAGAGCAATATCAAACCAGATTTGATCTCAAGCTTCTTTCTGGAACAAGACATGCATTTCAATGAACCATTCTTCTTCAGGGCTGTACTCACCTGTTCTTACTATTGTGCTGCCTCTAAACAGCACCTCATTTTGAGACCTGCTGAGCATCTATAAGTCCAGCTAAGAACTTCAGGAAAAAACAGCTTTATAATTCTGCCATCTTGTGTGAAGTAACCAAGTCACTTAATCCTTCTGTGCCACTAGTAGGAAGCTGCTTGTACATCTCAAATGGATTTACATCCGTAGCATCTGTATATGGATGTGAAATAGTTGAAAGTAAAATACGTGAGATACTGTTATTTTTCTTACATCTATTTTACCCCACTATCTGGTATACTGACTCACACATTCCTGGCAGGAGGATTAAAGACAAGTCAGTACTCTATAAAATCAGGAAAAGCAATCTTCATCATATTCATTTTTTTCTTCCAGTAATATTACTATAAAATGAAGAGTTTAAAAGAGTTTAATCATCTCCTGATGATTAAAAGTTTTGATTAAAGTTCTGAAGTTCTCTAGGGGCTTAAGGGTTGTCAATTTTACAGCTTGCAAATTATTATTTTTAAATTATTTTCAGAGTCCTACTAAAACCTGGTTAAATTAGTATTTAGTCTCTATATCAAATGGTAGAACCATCTACCAATGTGTTCAAATGAAGAAAACAAAGGGTTTTCCAGTTGAAGATACGACATTACTGACAACATAAATTATTTAACTTAATAACAGGATTCCTCATCCTCAGCTGTCTCAATCATTATCAAATAAATTAGACTCTGGAAACATATTTGCTTTACATTATCATAAGAAATACTGCAGAGATATCACAGCCTAATGATAATTCTAATTCTGAACTTGTATGAGTTCTGTTAAGATAAAGAGATGGAAAGAAAAAAGGACAAACGTGCCAACTACAGAGAAATGAGTTTAAGAAAAAAAGAACAAAGAATCCAGACACTTCTTAGAAACAGTTCTCTTTCAAAGTTGCACTGCAACAGGAAAAACTTGCTTGTTGGTCTCAGTAATTATTATTCAAGTAAGGAGTGGAAGTCATCTTTTGTAAGAGTATGGAGTATTAGTGACAGTAAGAAACTAGACTTTTTTATTACTTTTTTTTTTGAATCTGCCATTCAGAATGCCATTCTCTTTGATCAGCTCATTATATTTTAATAATAATATGGAATCATAGAAAAGTTTTGATCAGTAAGGTTCTCTGGAAATCATATAGTCCAAACTACCTCATGCTCAGAGCAGGGCTAACTTCAGACCAGTTTGCTGAGGGCCTTGAGTAGTCAGGTTTTGGAGACTTCCAAGGTGGGGGCCCCAAAGCTTCTGGGTAGCCTGGGCCAGCGAGCGACCACTCTTGTGACGAAGAATTAATTCCTTGTGTCCAACTGGAATCTCTTCTGCTGCACTTTGTGACTGTTGATCCTTGTCCTTTTCTGGCACATCTTGGAGAAAATCTCGTTCCTTCTCTGCAATGATTATTAAGGTAATGGAAGACTGCAAATTGGTTTCTCCATAGCCTTCCCTTCCTTAGGTGGAACAATGGGAGTTTCTTCAATCTTTTCTCATACGTTCTACATGACTGTCCTGACATTTTATTTGAGTAGCAAATAGAATAGAACAGAAGAGAATAGTTCAGTTGGAAGGAACCTAGAATGAACATCTAGTCCAACTGCCTGACTGCTTCAGGGCTGACCAAAAGTTAAAGCATATTGTTGAGGGCATTGTACAAATACCTCTTAAACACTGACAGCCTTGGAGCATCTACCACCTCCTCTAGGAAACCCATTCCAGTGTTTGACCGCTGCCTCAGTAAAGAAATGCTTCTTAATGTCCAGTCTAAACCTCTCTTGATGCAGCTGTGAACCATTCCCATGTGTCCTATCAGTGGACAGCAGGGAGAAGCAATCTGCACCTTCCTCTTCACGTGCCCTCCTCAGGAAGCTGTAGAGAGCAATGAGGTCACTCCAAACTAGACAAGCCCTAAGTCCTTCCAGCCCTTTCACCAGCTTTGTTGCCCTCCTCTGGATGCATTCAAGTACCTTAACGTCCTTCTTAAATTGTGGGGTATTCGAGGTAAGGCCGTACCAACGCTAAATACAATCACCTTTTCTGACCCGCTATGTTTGATGCACCCCAAGATGTGGTTTATCCTCTTGGCTGCCAGGGCACACTGCTGACTCATACAGACCCTGCTGTCAACCAGCACCCTCAGATTCCTTTCTGGAAGGCTCTTTTCCAGCCACTCCTCTTCTCTGGATTTTCTCCCATTTGGTAATTTCTTTCTCTTGTTACCCTGCCTCCTTTGACCTGATGGCTATGCTCTTGCCATTCAGAAATAATGCAGAAAGAAAAAGGATGTTGTAATTTGTTAAAATGAAAAGATCTACCTGTTCTCCAATTATCCAATGTTGATACTGTAGACTTACCAGTGTGAGTAGAAAAGAAGTGCCTAAAGGGACTATGTTATAAATGTACTTACAGTGTCAATGAATTAGAGCTATTAATTGGATTTTATCACAGCAGATATGATGCATTAAAGCAGACGAGCAGATATGATTGTTCAGTAAAAGCTGAGCAAAGTCCAAAGGAAGGAAAAAAATTAGACTTTTTCATTGCTTGTTTTTCTAAGGATTGGAAATGTCTCAATTACATCTAATAACTTTATGCAATTCTAAATCTAAATTTATCAGAAATTTAAGAAAAAATAGACTATTGGGACCACCACTTCATATATTATGCAAAGTCAAATTGCATAAACTGTGGCAATGACAAAATACTTTCTTTTCATGGTTAGTTACGGCTGTTTTCTTAGGTCAGAAGTTACAGTGCAGGTGACAAAACCAACAAAACAAACTTTCCTCTTCACTTTTTCTTGGTGTAATGGCTTAATTACATCAGATAAATCAAATGAAACACCAAGCCCAACTTGTAAATGGTTGAACAAAACTACAGTACTTTTATAGATGCTAAACATAGTTTTTATGTATTTCCTCTTAAGTCAGAGTGTAACTTTGAAAGGAGTTTCAAAACCAAAAAACCACTCCTTTGCAAATCTATGCTGATAACATTTTAATCAGAAATCTGATTTGTAATACTTATAAAATTAAGACAATAATCAGTATGTAGTCCTTCAGACCAGTCTTCAGTTGCAGTTTTTCCGTAATTTAAAAGATTGAAATAAGAAGAAACTGCATATCCACTGCTTGCAGAACAGAGGATTGCCACAAGGCTGACACTGGAAGAGATTTTAAAAGGAATTAACGTAATTGCTCACTTACCTATTCTACTTATTAGAGCCCTTAAAAGTTCAATTTTCAGCAGCTTCTTATCTCTATGAAAAGTCACGAGGAAAGTTCTGATAGTCAAGACATCTGACAAAACCTGATAGGCTGTATCAGTGGTGTCTACAGTTGCCAAAAGGCAAGATCTTACAGATGGAAATTAACTTTGAGAGACTTGAGAGGAAAGAACTGGAGGGAAAACTGGAGACGAAGTGGAAGGCTTTGAGGTAAGATCTATTGATGGTGTTGGCTAGTTCTGACACCTGGTCTCTCCTCTTTCTGTCCAAGAGTGATGCCTATTACTGCTCTGAGCATGTAGACCAAGCTATGAGGAGATTTCCGTATCAGAACTGCAGTTGTGCGGGCAATTTCTGGAGAGTGGGCTCAGCAGAATAGCTCAAGACTGGGAAATAAGAATCTGGTGACGCATCTAAAAGCTTTAGGAAACTGAAGGAGAAAAAACGACCATGAGAATAAAGATCTGTCAGCTTCTTACACATACTGTCAGGGCAGGAAAATTTCCAGTCTCAAATGCTTAACTTCACATGTGAATTGTCACTTAACAGTACAAGGGGAAAGGAGGTTTGCAGTCATAGTTTATTTAGGTTTATTGTCAAACCTAATAATTTGACAGTCAGTAGATATAATACTGATATCCCAGGATACTGATATTAGCAGTGCTAAAAATCTTTGATTTCTCTGAATGAAAAATACCGAAGTACAGCTTCTGCTGTCAATCAGCTATACTTTCAAAGGGGGTTAGGAAAAGTTATCAGAGAATAAGATTTAACTGGTACTTCTTAGTGCAGAGGTTATGTCACAGAATGACTGGCAACAGTCAGCTCACCAATGGTCCTTCAACCTTTCTGTCTATCATCCATCTGATGGGACAGCAGACACAGGAATCTCCCCAGGAACAAGCAATCCACCCACTCAATGACCTTCCTGCTACCGTTAGAGTGTTGCTATTTATTGCTATTAGTTTGAAATGTAATTCTGTAGACAGTTCTCCCTTGCAAAATTGACTCTTTTTTTTCTCTGTACTATTTGTTATGTCTGTTAGATAAATAGCAAATGGCATGCATTTTGGTACTAGAGATGATGAAATACAGAAGAAAAGTGAGTTATGCCAAAGTCCATCTAATGCAGTATTCAGTTTCAAGCAATGGTCCTAAATAAATATCTAGAACAAGTAATAACATCTAGAGCAGTATTCAGTTTCAAGTAATGGTCCTAAATTAATATCTAGAGTGAGTAATAACAAAGGAAGCAGGTATGATATTATCCGCAGTTCACTTTCAGCCTACAATTATTTTAAGATCAGTGGACTTCCTAAATCATATGTAATCTCACTGGTTTAAACACCACCATAGCTTTTTTCTTCACTTATAAATAAAAAGTAATATAAAGACGGATATGTGCAAATGATGCAGAAGTCTCCAGAAGTCTAAGATCTTTCAATGTCTATTGATTTAGCAGAATTGGTGCCAAAATGTTGGCATGTTGAAACAGTCTCAGAGAAAAACTTCCTAAGTAATTGAAAACCGTAATCTGTGATGTGTCCTTAAAAACTGAGTTTGTCACAAGTGGTTTTTGGATAGATAAGGCAGGTCTCATATATGCCTTACATATTAAACAGCAGATAATCCAAATTTGGCAATGACTGAGTGCCGGATGCCGTTGTTATAAGATGTTTTTATAGTTGTTCTCTGTCAACAAAGGACTAAACAAAGTTTCTCAAAATTTTGACATTGTGTTAGGACATTTGTACTTTATGCATTTTATGCACATATACAGACACTCGTGCATATATGGATAGAACATGCATACGTACACCTGTCTTGAAGGTAACGGTTTTCCAGAAGAGCACTGATTTGTTCAGACTCCTTGTAGAGCTAATTATCAAAATTACTCCTTCTGACTGATTACAGAATAGATTGGGTTCTCATTCCATCAGTTTCTGTACATCTACTCTCTTAAGATTTTCACCACATAGCCTATTGCTTTTAACAAATGCCAGTGTTTATTGAGAAAACTTATTAACTAACGTCAAGTAGCAAAGCCACTGTCTGGATCACCATAAGAAATGTCTTCCAAACTGATTATGTGAGGAAAGCAAATCAGTTTTCAACATGTTAGCCAACTTCAGACATTCTTCCTCTATGACTTTCTCTACAGAAAGTCTGCCTCCTGACAGGTCCATTTTGCCCTACAGGTCACCACATGTAAGTCTTCAACAGGAAAATTAAAAAGTCCAAACAATTCATTTACTGAAGAGCTCAGGAGCACTTCAACATAATACGAAAACATGATAGGAGGGACGGAGTAACCTACAAATGTATCTTAAATTTTAGTGGGAGAAATTCTGAAAGAAATACAAAGTTGTACACAGTAGCTTTAAAACAACCTTACTAATATATTGCTAGTGTTCTGTATCAAGGATAAAAGGTACATGTTCTAGATCAATCTTGGGTCAAGCAATTAAAGAATTAAAGTTTTAGCTAAGATTTTTATGTATGACTGTGCAATACATCATCTTTAGGTGTCACATGCTGTCCACTTTGAATAAGGATAAGTTCTAACTTTGCTACCTGGCCTTGGCACCAAGTGGTTGAATTTTTCTCAATCTAGTATCTGTGCTCTTAAAAAATAAATTTCCCATCCTAAAGGACAGAAGGCCACTGCCCTAAAGTAGGAGCTACTATATATAAAACTGTCTCACAGGCACAGAACACTTTCCTATGTAAATTCAGTCAAGAGGGAACATTACTTTTAAAACAATTTCCTCATGCCTTTGATAGCAAACAAAAAAATCCCTTCTCCGTAATTTTATGAGATGTTCTGCTGAAAGTCGTATACAGTGACTTGCAGTAGATACAATAACAGCACAACCTTGAAAACTGATATAAAACGTTTAAAATTCCAGCAAGTTAAGAGTCATTTAATGTATCAGACCTCTTGACTGGACAGTTTGGGTAGAAATAGCAAGATTGCAAATCCATCTCCTTGGCTCAGGACCAAACTTAACTACTTTTACCTTTTTAAAATGTCATTTCAAACACACTCATGAATCACATCAGTGCTTCCTAATTGCTAATGTATATCATAAGATGATTAATTTCCCCAGGTACTAATTTAACCTTTTTTTTTTTTTTTTCTGGAGCAGCAGCAGTGTAGGTCTGCTGCTTGAACTATTATACTTGGCAAATTCTTTGTTTTCTTAACAGGAAACCCAAGAAATTTAAAGTGAAACTTTCTTCTTCTTTCAGGTTGGCAACTGTTCTCCCATTTTCCATTTAGTCTAAATTAGTAAAACTTGGTAGAAAACCACGTTCAATTTTTTACAGCCCATTTCAGACAGCAACATGATATTTTAAAAATATTTTTGTTTGGCCAAATTATATATGTTAGTCAGACCAACTACTTCATTAGTTAGTGATTGCAAAGCTTGATTTCAGAAGGACCAACACTTAAAAATGATGAATACTTACATACTTCCTTCATTGTTACTCAGTAAACAGTTCTTATTGACCGTTCAGTTTCTACTACTCTGAGTAGTTCTCCAGGACTGCTAAGTAAATACTGATTACTCACATGAGAACATGTAGGCATGCATACAAATGTTTGGAAGTTGAAATTCCAGCTGTCCCCATGGGAAATTGTATCTCAGTGTATAAGGGCATATACATCAAGAAATTTAAGTTGAAATAAATTCCCTGTGTCAATTTAAAGTGCATTAGTTAAAGAATACTAAACTCTAATGCACATGGATGTGTGTTATTAAGGAAATGTAACTTGGTATCTTCACTCAATCTTCTTCCACTTCTCTTAGATTCACACTACATAATGTATATCTACTAATACTGGAAACTGCGCTTTAGAAAACATCTAGAAAATATATTGATAATGCAGTATTTTAATAATTGGAATACTTTAAATCTTATCAGATGGAAAATCTTCAGTTTACCAGCATTATGTTGTGCATGTTACTATGTCAGTGAAAGGACTCCTAACTGAGTGCCTAATCACCAAGGCTTCTCTTCTTCTCTTTCAACAGAAGATACAGTCCCATTTCAAGCAAGATTTTCTACGGTCCAGCTGAACTATACTCAAGCCATATCACATTTTTTTAAAGATATATATCATTGAAACTTGATAAACACATAAGTACTTAGAGTCTTTTAGTCCTAAGCATTTACAGAGTACAGCCACATTTAAAACTAATTATATATTCATTTTAATGCTGCTACCAGATTGTCTTTCTATTCCTGTTCTCTGTTGCCTTTTTATATTCCCACTTCATTTTTAGTATAGCATTAAAAGGGGATTATGTAATATGATGTTCTGGTGAATGCAGGACCTTTTCTACTCCCTAATAAATATTAAAAAATATTTTGCATACATCCTGTGAACAAGGCTTGTGAAATCATAATGGGATGACTTATGAACATTCATCTTTCCTATACTGAAGTATAATCTAGTCTACTGGATGGTATAGCAAATCATCCTGACACGTTTATATTAATGCATATTTAAATGAGAATAAGAAAGAAACAGTCAAATTTATGTTAAAGACTTCTAAAGGCTTAACAGCATCTTACTAAGTATATATGTCAGCTTAATCTAATCCTCCTAGTTCTAACACGTTCTGTGGTCTCAGCATGGTGCCCATAATGCTCGGGTATGTTATGAGGGATTGCCTCAGAGTTCACCATCAGTACTACACTTCGTTCAATAAAACTTTACATCTGGCCTAAGGATGACAGAAAGCTATCTGTCTCAAATGTGCATTATAAACCTTTAGCTTCTTTTGACAAGAGGAACACCAGCTATAATAATTTCCAATAACCTGTTACAATATGCAGAGTATACATATTTCTGCTTCTCATTGTGTCAGGTACAAACAAATTTCTCTAATTTATTTGGACAGTTTTAAATAAGTGACAATTTCTTTGCACCAAAAAAGCACTCATCTAATCAGAGGCTCATTTGAGAATATCTGTGGCAATATTTCTTCCTTTCACTCCAATGATTTTATGTTCTAATCAGAAAAAGGTACCTTTATTTCTTTTCCATGCTTTTCCTAGAGACAATACATTGCATTTCAAGACCTGAT
Source organism: Mesitornis unicolor (assembly GCF_000695765.1). Classification (NCBI taxonomy): domain Eukaryota; kingdom Metazoa; phylum Chordata; class Aves; order Mesitornithiformes; family Mesitornithidae; genus Mesitornis; species Mesitornis unicolor. The sequence continues at coordinate 110,396 of NW_010192956.1, read as the reverse complement.
AAGAATTATTGAAGACTGTTAATCTTATGACATGATGGACGTCTACCTGAAATCCACTAAGACTGGAGCGGTTATCTCCTCAACCATCTCTCTTGATTGCAGAGACATGATAATTTCTATCTTTTCCATTATAGATACAACTGCTTGATGTGTTTCACATTAAAAATATTTGAATAGCAGCATCTAGCATCCCCTGCTAGGTTATTCATATTATCTTTCCCCAGCAGACAACAGATGTGATGGTAGCTGAAGACTCCAAAAGGACAGACCTACTTGTGGGATTAACCATGTCTAGCACATGGCAGAGATCAAACATGTCACTAACGGATCATCATACTGATGGTTAGCAACCAGCACGACCTGAGCTGAATTACAACAGCAACTGAAAAACTGCTCTCTCCATATTATTTGTGTTTTGGCAGCCACATCACTGAAAGACTTGCTTATGGACACTGTCTAGGGAATCATCACTGAACAGGAACATCTTGGAGAACCTGTACAGTGTCTTTTAAACTGAGAGTTAAAATATATGGGTGAATGTTTTTTAAACTGTGAGAAGTATAATTTTAATAATAGTACAAAAGACAGTCAAGGACATATTTCAGTAACATGCTGCATCCTTTGGAAAGCTGAGGAGGTTTCACTAGAGACTATGTGCCTTTCAAGGCTTCAAGGACACATATTAGCAGAACACTTAAATATGTCCCTGTGTCTTAATTATATTTTAAAAATCAGTCTTCTGATTTTGAATCAGAAACAGTATATAAATGATAGTCTTATAGCAGACTTAATGTATCAGTAAGACATACTTCAGCAACAACTACTTTAATTTGATACATTATTTTCAAATATATAGCGTATTTCTTCTTCTCATTACATGAACGTTCTGAAAATTTTTTCCTAAGTAGAAAAAAAAGTTATTTTTAAATTCTTCATCAGTGAATTAGTGCTACTTGTAAATTTAATGTATTCTATATATTCCACAGATTTGTGAGAATGTATTCCTTACCGGTAGAGATAATGATAAAATTGCTATAATGACAGGAATTATTATGACAGTGCAGAGATGTGAACACAGCCAGAATGAATATATGACAATCACAACAAACCTTTCTATGTCTATGCCATTGGTAGTATAACATGGATGGAAGTGAATCAATTTTTTATGCTCACAATTTACAAATCATATTGAGCAATATATTTAATAAAGCAAATGAAAGTTATTTGAAAGTAATTATTCTATGGCCTGAAAAATATCAGAAAGAGAGCAAGCAAAACGGTAACATTAATCCCATGCCAGGAAGACGTTTTATCAGGTTTCCTTTTAGCTCTTAAACAAGATGTGGTAAAAACAACAACATTCTGTCAGACTATATGTTCATTCGTTGCTTTCTGGATTAAATATGCTTATTCTATGCCACATTTTTATAGCTTTCAATTCCTGTACTTTAAATCTATTAAACAATGTCAAATTGAATTTTCTTCAAAAACTGCTGCAGGTTAAGAAAAAAAAATAGGACAGTAGTATATTTGAGGGCTAACACTTATGTCAGCTAATTAATATGGATCAGTTGTGGTCTGCAAGGAGTTTTAAAGTGCATGCATGTTTGAGATAAATATAGAGTAAGGATCAGATTTTGTTTCTTCTCAAATTGATAGCAGAGCTCTTGCTGATTTCAATACAAGTATGGTCTGCCAGTTTTGTAGGCCTGACAGATAAAATAAGCTTTTGTGCTCTTGTGCAGTACTAGTTGCCCCAAATTAAACAGCGCCCAAAATACAGATATACAACATAAGAAATAAATTACAGTTGCAACATTATATTTATTGTTCTGTATTCTCTTTACTAGGCAAAGGAATGAGATTTTGATTTAAAAAAAACCAAACATTGGGAAAACCAGTATATTTTTATTGGTTTGTGAGTTCTATATAAATAAGTTGATATGAAATCAGCCCATGTTCAAAACTGGAAACTCTCTAATCTAGAGGATGCAAAATCATGTTCTTGTTTTAAAACACTGATATTTCATTATTTATTCTCAGTAGAGTGCCTGTTAGCACACAGAATTTGGTTATTTGAACACGGTTCAAGATCATTATAAAAACAGGCTATCATATGGACAACTGTTCAAAGACTTTTGTGCAAAAGATTCATTCTCCCTATGTTTGACCCTGAGGTGGCTGGATTTCTCTGCAACTTCTCGTTCATGGAATCACAGAATAACTCAGATTGGAGCAAAATTGTCTCATCCAACCTCCTACTCCAAGTCAAGTCAGCTGTGAGACCAGAACAAGTAATCCATTTATTCTGTCTCAACTTTAAAATGTCCTTTCTGTATAAGAAGCACACAGAAAGAGAACAAACGTATCTTAATCATGCTTATCCTTGAAAGGCACTTCTAAAATGTCTTCTTCCAATGAAAACTTATGTAGAAGTAAACAAAAATTATCTTATGCTTAGTATTAACACCTGGTTTGTGTCATCATAAGTCTTACCTGCTTGCAGCGTTTCAGCATCAAAGACATCCTCCTTGAAGAAAGCTCGAAAAGACAAAGGGCTTGCACTGCAGCCTTCTGAAAGTTTCTCAACAGCTTGACTAAACATGGCAGCTAAGTCATGAAGAGGTCCATCTAAATCAAGCTGAGAAGCGGATGGTGAAATCACGCTCAGACGTACCGAGACTGATGCACAAGATGCAAAACTAGACTCCACAGATTCACACTCAATTTGGAAGCCATCTGACAACATCTTCATTGCAAAGTGTTTTCTTTGGAGTGGATCATCAACTACTGCAACAACATGCCATTCAATGGCAGCACCTCTGGGTAGGTGAGATACTGCAACCACAGCAAGCAACCCACACACTGCAGTTACATCATGATACGGCTCTGACTCTTCAACCTAAAAGATAAAATATTGTGCATATCACTGAGCTGGTAGAGATGAACGTTGCTCATATTCAGCTAACATATCAAAAAAAAATATGTGCAGTACAGTTATTTAATGGAGACTGCTTTTCCCCTAAATTTTCCTTCTTACTGAAAAGTCATCTTGAGCAAATACGAACTTGTCTGACAGTATCTGCTCATTTCTGCAATCTCAAACTACTACTGTGCCTGTATCATTAAAAAAAAGGCTCATCATAATGTATTTTGCACTCATCAAAAAAAAGACTTTTTGCATACAGTAACTTTTGTCCATACCAATGGTCGTTTAACAAAAAAATTGGTAGGAACTACCGAAACTACAGAAATGAGTTAGTAAAGCACATAAGATTTATTTTAAAAGTTGGAGTACTAAATATACAGTTCAGATAGTTCTGAACTGCAGAATGATCTTGAACAAACCCTTTTAGAAGATAAAATGTGTTTTCTTAATAGCAGAGCACATTTAGAAAGTATATTGAAATAGTTTTCACATCAACCGGCACATCTAGTAGCTAACTTGGTAAGCTAACTTTGAGTGACTGAGTTCCTTTTCTACTGATGGTATAAAGGAAGTGGGACGGGCCTTCTGCTTATTTTTTTGTAAAAAAGTTAGTATAAATGGCACTCTAGCATGTTATCAGGTATAGGAAGTGAACAACATGTTTCAAAATACTGAAACACTCTTCCATGAGACAGAAGAATTGTGAATTGTGAAACTGTGAATTTGTAGCCATTTCAACCCAAATTAATTGTACTTATGTGCATTAAATAGGATTACCTTTGAATCGTAACAAACCTAAGATGAGTTCATAAAAAGAATTCTCTTGTCCCTGTATTGTTGCTATGTATTCAATCCTTCTTCATCTGAATACTAACAAAAACAACCTTAGAGCTTTAAAACAGGAACGATACACTGCGGTGAGTTGACTGCATCCAGCAGCTAAGCACCACACAATTGCTTGCTTACTCCTCCCCTCCCCCTTGGCACAGGTGAGAAAACTTCTGAATTGAGATAAACATGGTTTGATAAGTGAAGAAAAAAAGGATGAAAGGAGAAGAACAAAACAAACTCAGCACCTCCCCACCAGCAGACTGATATCCAGATAGACTGTGAGCAATGACTACCCTTCCCAGAAACCCCTCTCCATACTTTTTATGGCTGAATATGATGTTATATGGCATGAAACATCCCTTTGGTGAGTTGGGATCAGCTGTCCTGGCTGCGCCCCCTCCCAGGTTCTTGTGCACCCCTAGCCTATTAGTTGGCAGGGCAGCGTGAGAAACAGGTGTTGGCTTATACTTAAACGCATATACTCATGTCATGTATACAACAAGGTCTGTTTGTGGAAAGCAACCCCGTTTTATGATATACATACTCTCAAAAAATAAGTATTCACATTATCTTATCAGGTCTCTGAAACACACATTTTAAAACAACTGTTCAAATAGTTGAACAGTTTAAATGCTTATTCTGGCCAGCAGATTATTTTTTTTTCTTATTTTTTCCTCCATTTTTATGGAGATACAATATATTAAGCATTTTTAAGGCTAGTGACTTACACCATCTTCTTTGTGTACACAGGTAATAACTTTTTTTATATATCTATTTGCTTGCACTGCAGTATATACTGGTAATATTGTTCATTGTCTGACCTCTGAAAGGAAAAATAATAACAAGACAAACCTATCATTTTGCCTGAAGTCGATAAGACGATAGAACTCACAGTACCTTCAATTCACATGCTCAATTTTCACCCACTCGCTCTCAACTTTGAGAGGAAGAAATAATGATAGGTTACAGGCACTTTATTTCAAAATTCACTCACAAAGTTATTGACAAGCATTTTGCACAGAATATCTTTGATGCTTGACCCTCGTGAGCTGTTTACATGAAAAATGCACTTATGTCTATATTAACGACAGTGGAGCCTAATTCTATACCAAACATGTAGCAATTGCTTTAGCATTTCTGGTTTTGATATGGGAACAAAAATAGGGATAATTTGTCTCAAATTGCAGTCACTTTAGTCATAATAAAATCTCACTGAATACTGTTTGCTTTCAGTACTTTCATTAGACTAGCCAGGGCTGTTATTAAGGTACCAACACATAAATGTTATATTAGCACTTAACAGGAGGAGCACCGTATTCTCCTCCAAGAGATGAATTCTAACCTTGTCAATATAATTCTGCTCTGAGTGCTGTAAAACAGTTTGAAAAGATGAAATACTGGAGCTTTGCACTGAGGGAAAAAAAAAAGTCATGCTCACTCAGGCTTAAAGGCCACTTTGCTGGCCCAAGGTGCTGAGGTACTGTTTAGAAAAAATGTCTAAAGAAGCTCTCTCAGGTCACATCAAGCACTAAGACAAACTTTTCTACTTCCCTGTACTTGTCTTAGGTTGTTAAATCAATTACTCACTATTTCTGCTTGCCTTCAGTTGCCATTTAGAATATGAAGAACTACATGAAAATTAAGGCCAGAAGAAAGTACATTTCCAAATTTAACAAATGTGAATCATTCTGTGTGAAAGACTATTCATGATGCACCTGTACAGTACCATAGCACTCATAACCTTTAACTTTAGAGTTTGCACAAAGCACAAGTGATGGAGCTACTGGGGACTAATAATCTTTCATCAGCTGCTACAGAATCTTACAGAAATACTTCTAACAATAACCTCTCCTGACTTATTTTCAAGAAATGACTGACATTTGTGTTGCACATGGATGCTGCATTTATGAGTTACCTTTCAGAAATTTACAACTGTCTTAAACAGCTAAATATCTTTATGATAGCCTGTCCAGTAAACGAGGATGAATATGTAAGGTCTGCAAAGAAATTCTATTGCTATGATGCTGGAAGAATAGAAGTAAGCATTAAGAGTGAAAATGAAGAGGAATTATTACATGGCTAAGTTGCCTTTTACAATTGCTTCTGAACTCTCATCAATGAGATTCAGCACTTCTGACAGTCAGCTGTGGTATTATGAAGAAAAATATATTTTGGAGGTTCTTGCTCAAGGATATTGTGGTAGACTCTTCTATAAAGGAGCAGAGGCTTTTGGCCTTGTTCTTATTCTACATCTTCACAGTCTTAGGGAAAAAAATAGGTGTAAGAGGATATAGCTTGGCCTGTAATTCTTCAGAAAGAAGTCTTAAATAATTCTTGGGAACCTCTAAAATTCTTATTATTGAGAAACAACTGCTGGGCAAACATTGTTGAAAGCAGTGATTCCTTAAAGTATGTATAATCCGAATTTTAAAAACCCTTACAAATTTCGTTAGGCTGTAGGTGTAGCGGTCATGTAAAGGTATGTGTCTTAAAACATTCATTTTCTAGCTATCAGTATTCAAGAATGATTTCCAATTCATGGGAGAGGGTCTGCCTGCTGAAGATTCCGGTTTCCACTTGTTAAATTTCCATAGGATTGAATCCATTCTAAGAACAAATACTGCAAGGTAGCTTTCCACTAGGAGAAGTTCGAATGTCATAGAGGAAAAAGAGCAGGTCGTAAAGGCTCAGTAGCTGACTGCTGAGGTAATATGGAGACATATTAAGATGCTACTTCTGTGCTATACTTTTGCATGATCAGATTTAAAAAGGGGCTGGTGAAAGAAACCAGGTAACATCTTTTAGCTGTGCAGGAGATAGCCTTGGAAAATAAATAACTGTAACAATGTCTTCTTTCAGGAACGGATGCAAACTGGATCGTCTCAAAGACCACACTATGACAGGATTCTGATCCTGTCATGCTATGAAATGGTAGATCCCCAAACTTTGAACAAAGATTTGATATGACAAGTGATTTAGCTCTTACTGAATCTCATGTTAAACTGTCCTCAAAACATGATTCACAGTATCATCCCTCTGCCAGCAGGATAATTTGCCACTCAATTTATCAAAGCTGGGAAAGATGGAGTTCCAGAAAGTTTGGAAAAGGAAGTCAAAAGGCAGATTTTTCTAAATACATGCATTGTATCTGTATCATTCGCTATTCAGGGAAGGACTATGAACACTCACTTTTTAACACCTCATTTTGCAAACAAACACAAGTCAACAAAGGACATTTTCCACCGTGAAGAAAATATTGATATTCTTCTGGTGATAGGATACACATTTCGGTAACTCAGAAGGTACGGAACAGATTTTAGGAGGACTGAGAATGTGACTCTGTTATTTACCTGACATTTTACAATTCCCAAGTAGATTGATGCCATACTGCTGTAAGCACTGAGAAAAGTGCCATGCTGAGCTAAGTAACATCTTGGAAAGTCTTCATGGACTTGTTAATAAAGAATCACAGAAGTTGACAGCAGTCAAGAAAGTAAGTAAAACATGAATTCTCAGGAAAGGAACAGAGAGCAAAGTCAGTAACATTATGCCACTGTAGAAATTCACAGTTCACCCCCACCTTGAGTAAGCTATACAGCTCTGGATGTCTCCGCTGAAAAAAGGACATATTAGACTCAGAATGTCTTCAGAGGACAAGAAGGATCATCAGAAGCTCTGGAGGGTCTGAGTGGAAGTGTTCTCCAGCCTTCTTAAGGAGAACGTGACAGAGGTTTACAAAATCATACATGACATAAGAAGGGTGGATAGGGATAAGAATTGGTTTTGCACACTTGTCTTTCTGCACGAGAACTGCAGATCATCAAATGACATTAGTAAGAGCATGGTTTCAAAAAGAACGATGGTGGGTGACACCTGCAATTCCCTGACAGAAAATGCTGTGGCTGCAAGAACTTTACAGGGATTCAAGGGGAGCCTGAACAGGTACTCAGAATATAGATTCAGCGGGGATTATAAAAGAGACACATTAAAATTCTTAGTTAATTCTTAATTTATACAGTTGTTAATAATTCATGTAAAAATTAAGGATTTATATAAGTATTGAAATTAATTTTAAAATTAATTAAAATAGTTTGAGATTGGGAGAATATTAGGATATATGCTTTTCCTGGTTTTACTATTCACATCTGCTTAGGGCTAACTGTTTGGAGTGAGAATATTAAGCAGAGCCTACACCATTATGGCTGTTCTCATGTTCTTACATAAGAATTTACACTTATGCTGACACTAGTGGTGTGTTTGGTAAAGAAAAATGACTGGGCTTTCTTGGTTGGACTGGTTGAATTTTCACAACTAGTCCCTTCCAACAACGAGTTCTTTCCAATATTTCTGTAACTCTAGGATAGTTTTATGCTTATCTGTGATATTCCAGCCTGATTTTATAGATGAATTATGAACACAGAGTCAAGCAGAAGAATGCAGGTAACAGCTTTGAAGTGCTGCTTCAGCTAGTTGAGCAGAGGTATTAGCATCAGAATATTGGGCTGGAAGAAGTGGGAGCTTGATGTGATTACTGTTGGCCTCTTTGTGAGAAAAAAAAAAAGCTTCCTCTTCTTTTTCTGCAAGCAGAATCACAGAGAGGACTGGAATCCTACTTTTAGGGGGGCACATATACCTTCAGTCCCTGCTTCTACTGGTGGAGACAGCACAGACACCCAAAACACAACGGACAGTCCCAGACAGTGCCGAGCAGGAGGTTTGTCTGCTTTAGGCACCGACCACAGGAATGGGCACTGGAGCCACCCACACAGTCCACTGTGTTTTAACGCCTCTAACAGGGTTCTGCAATGGATGCTTAACTCAAATCTGAAAAACTATTAGGAAGATTGGCTGGAAATAGAAACAGTCAAAGGGCTTGGCTGAAAACTTACTGCAGGCCACAAGTTATCAAATGACAGTTATCAAATGACATCCAATGCAGTAAGGTATGTAATAATGAGAAATGAGAATGGGAATTCTTCCTATGCTCTGTATTCATGCATAGGCTGAAGCTGAAAAGGTAGCTTGGGAGAGTCATTCCTTAGCTACCACTTTTACGCAGATGTTTAATGCAGAAGAATGCCCAAGGAAGGTTAACAACCGAGGCTGTCAGGTGGTTTTTAAACTTGTAATTAACCTGTACCTCTACATTAAAGTAAATTGGTTGTCTGAACTGCTGCGTGCATAATGCTTACCTGAGCTTTGCTCAGACACTAGAAGCTATCACATTGGTTCAAACTATTACCAAATCCTTGCATTTTGTATGCCTTACTTCTTAGTAAAGATTCAATTGATTTTCATTGCACACATTCAGGAAAGCTGCAAAATACTCTTACACTAATGAATTCCTAATGCATTCACAGTACTGCTACAAAACAAACCAGAACCAAATGTAATAAGCATAGTTAAATGAAAAGCACTTGGCTGTAAGGGTTGTAAACTAATTTACACAAAGTGTGGTTTTAAAAGTGCTAACCTTGAAAAAAAAATTATCTAATAGCATATTTTTTCATTGAAAAAAATAAAAATCAAAGGCAGACCTATTAAAACTGTTAACGCTTATTATATAAATTTGTTTATTTTAACTATCTTCCATTTGCTCTAAATAAGAAAGATCCTTTTTGTTGTGTGAATAAGGACTAAGGTCTACCCACCTCACAGCTGAATATGGAACCAGGCTATAAGAGACAGAGATGAATGCATAATTGCTATCTCTGCGAAGAATTGACTTGGCGAACAAAAAGAAAGATACTGTGATGTTACTTTTAGAAGCTGAGTTTATGAAAACCTTCTATGGTATGCATTATTACACCATTATAGCAGCAAGATTAATGTACCTTTAAATAATACATTTAAAATTTCTTTTACACTGCCTGCATTAAACAGAGTGCATCAAACTCCTGAGATCCAGTTTAAGCTTTGCTAGAGACTCTCACAACAATAGGTTTATGACTTTAAAAAGTAAGATTCCACTAGGAAAACTGCATAAGAATAAAAATGTCAGTTCCTGAAGAAAGTAGGATAGAAGCAATCCTTTTCAACATCCTAGTTTGTCTAATAAATAGGCCACATGCATTCCTGGTATAGCATGCCTGAATTCAAGGAATGAATACCACAGTGCTTCCTAACACTAAAATCATTAAGAATATTCTTTTTGCAAAGCTTACAAAAATAAGAAAGCCTGATATTTAGTACTCCTCCCTGAAATAAAACAGATTATTTGCTGCATGCTAAAAATACATTAACACAAGACTGGCAGACTAAAAATGAGGTCTTGTAAAGCTGAATATTTAACATGAAATAAATACTGTTAATATATAGAAAAGGAAACAAGTTATTCAGAAATGTTAGTCTCCTCCACTCTACAATGTATTGGACAAAGCTGGTGGTAGTTAAGTTACCACCAGGTCATGTAGAAACAATTTTGTACAATGTCAACTGGAAAACTGAGCCTGCACTTACTTTGTGTTACTGAACCAGGGAAAATTTAGAGAAAACAAGCTGGCTCTTTATTTTTTGTGTCAGCATCTGATAGCACATTTTGCAGAATAATTTCTTTTTTTTGTGCAGTTTTTATCTATCTTTATAAATGAAAAACATGAAAAAGGGAAAGTAGATACAGGGGAACAAATATGGCTATAGAGATTTAGAGGCGGTAGTATTTCTAAGGGTATTCTAATTTTTTTTTTAATTCAAATGGATTTCAATTTAATGTCATCTCTCAATATAAGGAATATAATTCCACATGCTGGCATTTGGAAAAAAATCCAAATTAAGTTTTCTTCCCAATAATTGTGAAACATTCCACATGCAGGTATGGTAGTGATGCAGAATTAATTACAAAATACAAAATAGTCAGCAATTAACATGCCAAGCACAACAGCTTCATTTTTCCCAGAAAGGCATTTTGCAGGTGAATAAAATCAGCATATCTCAATTTATATTAGCGAGGGTATAGGAAATCTGAAATCTATACAATATATTGCTGGCTATTATTAAGACTTGTCAAGGTGATGGGCTAAAATTTTATGGTAGTCAACCAAGTATGTCAGAAGAAACTGCCACAAAATTAACTCACATCACTCTTAGGGTCCAAATGCCACAATAAATCTAGTGTAAATTTGATTTTCTAAGTTGAGACAGCTTTTTGGTGCTTAAAGGGTATGTTTAAGTCTTTGCAGAATCAAAACTTTCATGATAAATGGTCTCTGAATAGTACTGCCATAAATATATCTAAGCATTATGTTAAAAAGATAAGCAATAACGGAAAGTCATGAAAACAGAGAGTTCATAAGAAATCAGATCAATAACTACATATGGTCTACAGCTTGTATCACTCAAACAGAATAATTTAGCAACTTGCTATTCTATTTTTTACCATTATTGTGAACAGAGGCCGAGAAGTGGTATATATTTTCATCACTTCTGTGTGATAGACAGAAGCACTTAGCTGAAATTGAAGACCTAACCTTACAAGATCTCCTTTGATTGTAGTTAGTACATAAGTACATCATTCGCTTGTTAATTTTATTTCTCTTTTCTATTGTTGGATGTCTGTTTTTTCATCCTTTCATTTTAGAAACTGAGAAGCTCTGTGACATGATCAAAATAAGAGCAATCAGTATCACATTTCCATGAAAACATAGTCAGTGTTGAACAGGTATCTAGAACAAATAAACAACTGAAAGCCTGAATAAAAACTGTATAATAAGTCTGTAATAACTAAGCTAACATCCATGCTTTCTGAGCTTACCAACATGGAGGTTTTCTTGAAAAGTAAGTTCAAATAATTACTAGTTAGAGTAAATTGAAAGGAAAAAAGAAAACACAAACTGGCCTTCTGAAAGCGAGACACAGACCTCTGCATGCACAGTAATAGAGAAGAATCTCCGATTGAAGACCGAGACTTCCATTTTTGCTTGTTTTCTCAGATACGTTTCACAATCTTGTTCTATCCCGTTGCCTAAAAGCACAGCCTCAACAGCCTCATAGACTTACAGTTTTCAACTACCCACTGAATTGGTTTTCTGGGGAGGGATGGTTTTGGGTTTTCCGTGTTTTGGTTTGGTTTGGTTTTTTTCTGAAGGAACTGTTTATAGCTTCACCAGAACACTTCAGTAAGCAAGCTCTGATACAATATTAACACCCATATTTTTTTCTCTAAATCAAAGGGGTCACCTGATTAGGGGTCAGGAAGGGACATTCACTTTTGTTAACTGCATACAAGCCTTGCATTGTCTGGCTTATGCTGCAGAAGTAGCGACACTACCATGTGTACTTACCAACCTGATAAAACACCCTTCCTACTGCATGGGAAGCTCAGCCTCTCGATTCTCATCCTGTGACAGAAAATATTTTAAACTCTTAAGGTCTGATATATTTTAGGCTAAGTACACTCACAGGGTTCAAAATAGGAATTTCTAGGTGAAATGTAATGGTCTGTGATATACAGGTCAGACTAAATGATCTAATGGTGCCTTCTGGCTGTAGAAGCTACTCAAGCTATGAAATCTGTTTTACCCACTACTTACACCGAGTCTTTCTACCAACGCTTCAGTGCCTGAACTCTAAAAACCCACACTGAGAAAGCAACCATCTTACTCATTAAGGCCTTTAATATCTCTTGCTGATAGTTTTAAATTTTTAAACAGCCCTACCTGTCATGCTCCCTTTTATGTGTTCTCATAGTTACAGATATAATTTCAGAAGCAAAATATCTGAACAGTAAGCATAATAAAAATGAAACAGGTTAAAGCTTATTAGCAGTAGGGAGCAGATGTAGCAAAATTCTGCCAGTTCCCCTACATTTCCTCCCCAGCAGGGACTTTCTGTCAAGCTGTGAGTTAGTTCTATACAATAATGCAGGCTGCTGTTACTGCAATTGCACCTTCCTATACCTCGCTATTGTACTAAAAATTCACTTTGATTTTTGATTTCTTCCTTCATAATAATAATACTTAAAGCAGTTTCTGTAGAGCTAAATCTAAATTCAAGCACTGCATGCTAGATGCTCAAAAGGGCATGAAAATGTAAAATTGATAAGAAAATAATTACGTACCGAAAAGCTGTTTTATTTGCTTTAAAAATATTAACTTTCTCTCAACAAACTAAAGGCTTCTGAGCCAAGAGATAACCAGTTAATGACTGAAGTTAAGATTCCTTGAAATACCTCTCAAACATACATCATTCAATATATCAGTTACAATGTGGAAAAAAGATAACTATTTAAGGAACAAAGTCATAAATTGATAGCAATATAAACTGAAAGCAAATGAAGTCTGCCACATGAAACATGATCACAGACTGTCACTCCGAGGGTTTTATTCTTCATGTGTAGTGTCAAAAATAAGCACTTAGGAAAGAGAGTTGAACTGAGTTAAGGATGTTCAAGATGGAAAGATTCCACTTGAAAATCATTTGAGAGTGTGTACCCAAATGGGACAGAAAAAGAGAAAAGTTAATGGTCAAAATCTACTTTGTGGGCATTAAGGATAACAGATTTTATGATTCAGAATTTAAATTTCAGAAACTGACTGCAAAGATGTTTTCTCTGAAAGTCTAATTTCCTTCTGAACTTCGACCCTGAGCTCTGGAACTGATTTTCAAACCAAATGTCAGCTTTTACCTCACATATTCTAACTATAATCACCTGTATGTGTACAGCACCATTGGCTACTGTCGTTAAACCTGTAATTAAATTCTGTAGCATGCAATGAAAAAAATTGTGATGCTGCTGGAGGCAGAAGAAAATAAATTTGAAAATTCTGGTGGCAATATTAAATTTCTATTAATTGCCAGGCTCTTCCTCATTGAGACAGGAACCTTCATTAGTAATGTGATATATAGTTGTGCAATTACAAATTATTTTGAAGTTGGAACTTCTTAGTAAACAAAGATTTTTAGTGGAAAATACAAAAGTTTACATTCCTTCATCTTATGTATATGAGCATTTTGTAGGAAAATGTTTGTATTCAGCAGTGTAGTCAGTCACTCTCATTTTTTAATACGGTATGGCTGCAAAGCAAGATCAGTTAAATGGAATATAACAGGACTGTAAGGACTGCACATGCCCTCTCTTTTGAGTCAAGCCGTTTATATTGGTCAATAATGTCCTACATACAATTTGGAACTCTGATTTTGCATAACTATGCACACGTATCATATCGGCTGGAAGAATTCTTATTTTTCATCCGTGAAGCTGAATAAATACAGAGAGAAAGCCGAAAGTGATTATTCAGTGCTGAGATGGCATGCATGTTACTGGGTATTGACCACTTAACACTGCTCATTTTTGCTATGCAAAAATTTAAGGGCCTTCAGAATAATGCTAGTTCACTTTCACACTGTCTTACATGCTTCTTTGAAAGTGGATTACAGGACAGAATAAATAATTTTTGCTTTACTTTGACTTCCATGAGTAAGGAAATGAAAGACCTATTATAAATTTTGAAGCCTGTAAGATATCCTTCAGAGAAGAGAAGGAATAGAAATGATGGGAGTGATGAGGAAATGAGGAAGAGATGATATTTTGTGCTCTGATTTTGACTGGAGCTTGATGAGGGAGGCCAGGTATGAATTTTCCTAGTTATAACTGTGAAGTTTCTCTTCAGTGGTAATTTGCTAAATCTATTTTGGTGTTGAACCCAGCCAGCAGATAAGCACCCACACAGCTGCTTGCTCGGCCCCCAACCCCAGCAGGATGGGAGAAACAATGGGAAGAGCAAAAATGTGAGAACTCTTGGGTGCAGGTAAAGACAGTTTAATAAGTGAAGATAATAAAACTAGTCATGCAAAGACAATCATTCATCACCTCCCACCAGCAGACTGATGTCCAGACAACTTCTGGGGAACACCCACCTTAGAAGGCAAGACTCCACAGATTTTATCACAAAGCATGACACTGTATGGCCCTTTGGCCACCTCTTGCCTATTTGCTGGGGGTGCAGAGAGGGAAAAACAGAAAGCTTTGAAACTGTGCAACATTAGCCTGTTAGCAACACTGTTTTAGCCACAAATCCAAACCACAGCCCCATAGGGGCTGCCATGAAGAAAGTTAACTCCATCCTAGCCAGACACAGTACAATATTCAATAGCTGAGTTTCCTTCCTGGAACAGGAATGCTTTTCCAGGTCTTGCATAATCATGAAGAGGATGCTGCCCACAGATTTAAGGGGAGGACTTTTAATACACAAGTTTGACTATTTTCTGAAACCTGAGTTTCTGATTTTTATTGAGCTCATACTGAAGAGACTAGTTAAAATACCCTCCCTGGAAAAGACCAAGATCTAGAATACCTACTCAGTAATTAACATCAAACTACTTGTTGGAAGCACTGACTTAGATGGTGTCTGAAAGAGATCAACCTGCTACAGTTTTATGAAGGACCAGTTGTTAAAAAAACTGTGTCAGCTGTGGTGGTAATCTGGCTCTTCTTTCAGTCCTGATCTGCAGGATTAACTCATCCAAAGGAGAACAAAACAAACTTTGATGACTTTCCTGAAATTCCTTCCTTCATTGTGGGGATTTAAAATGGCCTACACATAATTAGGACTACAGCTTAACAGAGAAATTTCCTGAGTGAAAGTAGGACCTCGATCACTTTTCAACCAAAATGGCATTCTCCTTTCTATAAAGAGGGACTGACAACAGGTACCAGCCTCAGGGTTGAAATCCCCTTAATGGCTTTCACAGCCATCACACACAAGACTTTTGACCAGAGGTTCTGGCCTAAGCGAACAGTGGATGCAAATACGCCCTCTTGCTTAGCACAAAAGTGACAGGCTCAAAACAGAATTAATATTTTCAGCAAAAGAGATGAAGAATCACTCAAAAAAACTCTTATAAGGGAACTGCTGCAGGGGAAAATCAGTCAGCCTGGATGAACTATGCTGTTTACCACCCTGAATAACTTGACATGCATTTCTTCACTGTGTCTAACTGAAAAACAACACTCAAATGCATGTATATATTACCTGTAAATGGCAAATAAGCCAGTGTAAATCAGTTCACGGTGTTATGCTGGTTTATACCAGCTGAGGATTTGATTGTATCTGTATCTATCCACACAAAACTTCACACAAGAAATGCTCTCCTTTCTTATTTTCTGTTGTTCATATTTTATGTTTACATTTCAGAAGTTAACTTAATGTATACTATGCAACCATATGATTTTTATATATATATATTTGACTTCTAATAATGGCTTTAGTGAAAATCATGTAGTCTGCTTCATTGTTCTTTCTGTTGACTGTATTCCTTTTTAAAACTCATTAAGGCTCCACTAATGTTACAAATAGAATATCATAATCTTCCTTTGGAAAAAATGTGAAAGTGGCAACCCTTTCACCTCCCATTGTGGCCCAGTGTCAAAAGGCAGAATATCTTAAAGGACCTCTGGAGTTCCACTATCTGCATTTGACCTGTGTTAAATATTCTCATTACAGTTGCTTCAAATGAATACAAAAGCTTTGTTTAATCTGAACACAGGGGAAATGAAATACACTAAGCACAAGATGAAAGACCTGCTACCACTGCGCTATTTGAATGCACTGCGTGTTTTTAACATGGGCCATAAAAGAATCCTGGTTTGATGTATCAAACTGTGGAAGATTCAAAATAGCATCTAGTAGCAAAATAAATGTTATAAACCTGATGAGACAAAAAATGGAAAGAGAAACATGTATTTTCTTCCTATAAAATGTTTTATAGGCATATGTATTGGCTTGTGGCAATGTTTTTCAAAAATATTTAGTTTTCTTCTGGTAATATTAAAAATTATATTAATTAACCTATGCAAGATTTTACTGCAGAGTAAATGTAGCAGGGTTCTAATCTATCATTTATACCTTTATAATGTTCATTTCTTTCTACTTCTTACATTTTAAATATTCTGTTCAAGAAATTGCTAAATGAAGGAGACCAACTAAATTAATATTACCTGTGCTATTTTCTGTAGCGCATAGAATTTACACCACTATTTGGAAATCTAGCATTTGTATTAAACATAGATATTAACTAATACATATAATAAAACAAAAGAAAAACATGTCCCTGAATATTATAAACTTACAAACATCCATTCAGGATGGTGAAAAAGTGCATATCCTCTCAAAGAAATCTGAGGTTTTTTTAATATTCCTCATAAGTTTTATGGTATTTTTATCCATAGGCAAAGAGGATCTAAAATCTCTGGCTAATTATTTGCAGCAAGAAAAACCTTTGACTTCCACTATTTGAGCATAAAATACTTCTGTTCTACTTAGGATGAAGTGTCAGAGAATGCATGAATTTTATTTAAATTCATGACAGTCTGTATACTTCAAATACTGCAGGCATGTCTGAACAATGCAGCAGACTGATGTGTTACAGATGCATGACGCCATTCTAAGTGACTGCCATGAAAACACCATAATTACTCCAGAAAACCACTGCATGTAGCTAGACAGCTCCTGGTTCAGGAATTAACTTGCTTATAACTTGGGAACTCTGCATTATTTGGTGGGCAAAGTGGAAAGACACAGAGTAGTACCACTGGTATTTAACATACTATTAAAGGAGGTACAAGGCTCTGTAGAATGGGCCCAGTGCCCCTAGATGACTGCTCTCAGATATTGTTAAAAAATCCTAGTTCAGGCTCATTTACATCTTTTGACATCTAAACAGTTTGTAAATCTGGCCCAAAAGGTTTAAATTTAGATACTGAAAGTTGGCATCAAGTTATCCGAGTGCTGAAATAATCAAGGAACCCATTCACAATATATATCAGATAAAACATTGCGAATCTTTTTTCCATCACTTCTGCATCACATGCTATTAAGACACAGATTGTCAACAACCTG
>NW_010192956.1:92139-92770 GCF_000695765.1 Mesitornis unicolor | reverse complement strand
ATGCCTGACAGAATGAAAGTCAACTGTAGCACTCTTTGATGGATTTGAAGCAGTCATGGGATCACAGCCACTCATACTGAACGTTTACCATAAAAATAAAGCTTCTGTCAGAAGAAGGTGGGCTGAAGAACTTTTAAAGTTTGCAGTATATTTGCTCAGGAATTGAGTGGAGGGAGAGGACCAGACAACTAATGTCCAAGTGGAAGCTGTGTTGTAAAAACTGAAAGACCCATATTTTTTCATGTCACAGGAAGTATTTCACCAGGCAGATTTTTCATTACTGAGGATGAAAAATACAGTGGCAGCTGCCTAATAAAATAACTCAGAGTGGAACTGATCTATAATATCATCATCTGAAGAAAAAAAATAGGATGTTTAAAATGAATTGCTGATGCAAAAGATATAAGCTAATAGTCTTAGAACTATTAATATATCTTGCAATTACATGAAGTATTATATTTCTATGCAGCCCTCTCTTATATTCTTAACAAAATATATTGTTTTCACAGTTTCATCCAGCTTTTCAAGATCTCCCTTTACTAATATTTTGGATTCCCATACAAATGCAGGCAATCCTAAACTTTGTGTTGGTTACAAAACACTGTACTAAATATACTCAAGTATTTCCCTA
>NW_010192956.1:45957-92108 GCF_000695765.1 Mesitornis unicolor | reverse complement strand
CACATTTTTCTTTTTATAACAAAGAAATCAGAGATAACATTTCAGATAGTTCTGGAAACTCTGAGTTTTGTAAATGTCATCAAACCAAAATAAGAACTGAAACTCATTTTTATAATTCGGTCATGTTTATTAAGAACTGTATTTCAAAAGCAGCAAATGGCCTCCAAGTTTTTCTGTGCATAAGCTAATGTGCTCTTAATTCACAGAAAGAAATTAATTAACAGTACTTTGTTACGGAACACACACTTGAATAGCGGCAGCAGTGTCTATTACGCAGTTTATCAAAATTAATAGGTTTTACTGGCCTAGCTATACCAAACCTAGCTGGGGATTAGCAGGATATAAAAAGAAAAAAAACACAGCATTTGAACAAGCTGGAATGCCTGAAATCTTGAGAAAGTACAGCCTGTTTCTTCTTTGAATTGGGGAATACAAGAAAAGAAACCAAAAAGCAGGCATTCAGAGGTAGGAAAAAAAATGCAATCACGATCTTGTCCATCTCAATTAGTCTGCTGCAGTCTGCTGTACAGACAGAAGAACAATCCACTGCTTGAAATACTCTAATACAGTACTACAGGGATAGTTTGGCAGGGGAAGCCCACAGGGAGGGGAAAAGGAAGGTAGGGGGTGTACTCAGCTCTCAGCTCCATATAATGGGTGTACTGTCTAAATGGTACAGCTCAACCCCTACTGAATGAAGTACATCCACAAAGTGAATTAATACAATTTTGCAGTCAGTCACTGTTACATCATTATACAAAAATTATTTGGAATATTTCCATCTATCAATAATGCCATCTGTCCTACCCAATACAAATGGACTACAACCCATCTGGCTCATTTTTTTCTATTGATTACTCTGCTGAATGAGTTAGCAAAACCGCTTATAAAATCATCATATTACATGACACTGTCATCAAAAGATGTGAAGTAAAGAAAAACACAAGATGAGAGTTAATTGGAAAACTGTCAGTTCTTCTTCCAGAAAGTTTTAGCAGTGCTGTAAGCTTTTTCTTTTTTTCTTTTTTGGCCAATTTGAAAAAAAGCAATTTTTTTATTAAAAGCTCTAAATGCTAACTACTGGATTAGGCAGGAACTGTTCCGCCACACAATTGTTACTATTTCTGACTAGGTATGTTAGAGAAGCTCCCTAAATGTATCTTCTCAAGAGTGTCAGAATGTTCCAAAGTGTGCCTGGGAATCACAATGAAACTGTGAAGGAGTGTAACATAAAATTGGGCTGGGGAGAAGCTGCTGGTGGCTGGCACGTGTATTTGTTAATTCCAATTATTTTTCCTAGGTTTTGGCTTTGATTATTTGTCTGCGTAATTGCCTTTATGCTATTTTTACAGCTTCTGTTTTTTCTTTTGATTTGAACTACTGCTTCCCTCAACAAGATTATAATTTCTACAACTGCAGCCTATTTTTTCTTTTTAACTACTGCTTCCCTTAACTGTACCTTAATTTCTACAACAACCACTACGTAACCACCATGCAGCCTTATCCATCCACAGTATTTAAATGCTTACCTCAGCTCCCTTACTCTAGATCTCAGTTCCTACAACACCCTTTTAGTTTTAACAAAGGAGATCTCTCTTGTGTACATTCAAAATCAAGATCTTTTCATTAGCCCAGTGATTAAGGTTTTGGGTTGGGTGAGCTGTTTTTGGTTTTTGGGGTTTTTTTTGAGTGAGACATCACTGGGGCTGCTTTTTCATCCTTCCCTCCCCACTAGTTTTTCTTTCTCCATGGCGGAGTCCTACTGCAACCTCCCATTCCTCCACCAGATTTGTTTCCTCTGTCACCCTGAATGGCTTTTCCAATGACACTGTGACTCAAACTGACATAGGAAGGAAGAAGAGAGAGGAACAGAGGCTGGATTCCAGCTCTGAGGACACAACCCATGATGGCTGTGGGTAACTGGAGTTCAGGGAGGCAGCGCTCGGGGTTATACTGCAGGGTTGACACTGCAGGGAATAGTGATGAGAGAGAGCACAGCTACTGAGCTGCCTTCTGAAGCAAGGGAAATCAGGATGACAGGAGTGGAAAGGAGTTGTGTAGAAAGCAGGGAATGAGGCTGGAATAAGGAATGGGCCAGGGGCTGGGTGACTGCACCAAGTTAGAAGTTGCTAGGGGGTCTAGCCTTCTAGCCTGCTTACTGTTACTGTTCTCTCCCACTCTTACAATCCCCTCCCATCCTTGATGCTCACTAGAGCCACTCTTCTGGTCATGAGTGAAATAATTTGTTTGCACTGAAACATATTCAATTTATCATTCTCTTCATAGTTCAAGAAGTTCCTAAAAGACAGTTGTCACTGTCAATAACATGACAAGGAGTCCGGGTAAGTGCGTCTGACCCTGTGGCTTTATCTCAAATGAAGCTTTGATCAACCCCATGCCCACATCTGGCTCTTGGAAGTAAACCTTTTGTGTTATATAAATACATCCAGAGAACAATTCTCACATTTCTCTCTATATTATGTTGTTAGATACAATTTATTTGTGTACTAAACTATTCAGAGAATCCCTTTTGTGCTTTATGGACTACTGACATCAAATATGTAGAATGATTCAACTGACGTTGCTGAACAGCATTATTTATGTACAGGGTATTTACCAGACATCACTAGAATATTAATAATTTTTGATGCTCTATAGGAAAACCTTTGGTAGTTCTCATGCATATGATTTAGTCACCCTGCTAAATACGAATGCATTGGTCTTAATATACCATCATTTTCTATTAAATACAGAACATGCAACAAACAGAAATGCAGAGTCTAACAGCTGTCTCTAAAACATAACTAGCTCTATGGTTTATAATGTTTAGCTCACAAGAAATGAGCTCTGAGCTGCATTATTTTGTTCGCACAAACACCTTTTTCCATGGATGACAGAAGCAGAACAATTTCTGTTGAGACACCATTTGTTCCTATTAAGTAATCTGTAGGTTGCTATTGATTCAGGCCTTTGGCCACTGCTTGAAATAGAGTTCAAGAATAATAAAATACTTTTTGTCTTGGCTGACTTAGTTTACTTGCAGAAAACAGACCATTATTTCATGTCATGGTATCTGACAGAACTGTCTGTAGTAGTATTGGGATACCAAAACCCAAAACCAAAGCAGTAAGGAATACGGCACTTAGACTCTTAAATACAGATGCCGTCAGAGTAAAGCTACTGTGTTCCAGCTTCAACACAGACAGTATCTTAGAGCACTCCACAGACTGCTTCAAATAAAATATTAAGAGGTGTAAATACTACATTTTCTGTTTCCCTAATTCTACAGAATAGGCAAGATAGAAGTACAACTGTTGTACAATTTATCAGTCATTTTATGAAGTTCTTCCAAATTTCAAACTTTACTGTTTTCCTTATTCTGAGAGAAAAGGAACAATTCTAATACCATTGCATTCTCCATCAACACAAAAACTCTATTTCTATTAACAGGACAATTGTACTTTCAGGGCAGGACAATTCCTCCCTCTGGTTCCTTGTACCAAAACTATTTGATACATCTTTTTCTCTGCTTTGCTGTGTACACAAACCCTTAATAATCAAAACAGTGTGCATAGCCTGAGGAAAAAGTCAATTCCTCTGTCTGAACTTCCTATTGACAAAATGATAGCAAAATTGGAACATCTGGTTCCTAATAACATCTCATTCTCACTGATACTTTAAATTTTTCCAAACCATTTTTAGATTGTGTTGTGGTACACATTACTTTATCTGCTAATACTTTTTTTCTCCTTCTGATACTGTCATTAATGAATATGATCTGATAAGCACAGCATGAGACTGATGAACATCCTCTAGGATTGCTTGATGCTCCTCTAGGATGTTTTTTAGGCAGCTAACTCCACAGAAGTATATGTCGGCAGCAATCCATTTGTTAAGCTATGGCTTGAACAATCAAAAAGTGACATGGGCCAGATAGTAATGGCCCGTAAGCAAGCAATCTCATCAGTACTTTTCATGAAGGTACTGCCTAGTCATCTCAGCAAGTGGGAGAAACAGAAGACTCGATAAAGAGTGGCTGGTGTGTATAATAACTACAGAAGACCTAAGAGACTCCATCTGGAAAAAGGAAAAGTTTTGAAGGCCTGGTGAACACCACCTACCTGCCTTCAAAACATATGGGTTACAAGTAAGAATGCACATAGGCTTCATGGTTTCGGTCATGGTCATATTAAGCAGTCATACAGCAAAAAAAAGTGGATTGAATTAAAAAAATCCAAACTGAATTCAGATTCAATACACTTGGTCTTCGAGTAGCAGTAAACTATTTAAAATGGTTCTTTACAAATAAAGCAAGTCTGAAGGTGTAAGCTTCTCAATAAAGCCTAAAACTTTACTCACAAAGACAAGTGCCTAGTGCAGAGACAGAAAGTGAAGGCAAACAGAAGTTTTAGGAGTCTTTTTCCTTCTTCTATGGCAATATTAACGTATGCTATACTTCCAAGCCTTGTATTTCCCTGAGAAACTACAATAATTAAATTATAAAGCAATTATGTAGTTGCTACTCTTTTTTACTCATTTGTGGAGAAGTTACGTTTTATTTACAAGATTTGTGGCCTCTACCTTTTTAATGCTTGCAGTGTGTTCCACGCTATTTAAGAAAAATGGTACATACATAACAGAAATTATTATGGTATCATTATAAATCACTGTGCAAATTAATATACTATCAGAGATAATCTAGGGTCAACCAATAGACAGGAACGGCCTGATCTGGTCTTAGAAGTTCAGCTGGATAATAAGCAATAATGAGCAGTAAACTGCTAAACTCAGTTGTCATGACAATATTGCTTGTAACAAAGAGTGGGGAAAAACCTCAACAGAGCAACTCACAAAAAGTTGAAGTAAAATGCCCAGTTTCTATTATGTTAAAATATATGGGCAGAGGTAATGCAAATACAGTATTCACATTTTTGTTGGAGGAACTGACGGCTCTTAAAGAGTTCTTTAACATATTGCTTTAGGGAATTAAGACAAAGTTAGTGATGAATATAACTTCCTATTAAGCAATCTTCTTTCTCAGTTGTGCACAACCACTTATAAGCCAGAACATAACAGCTCAATCAAACCTTATTATATCAGCTTTACTTGAACCCCTCTGAAATGTACTGAGAAAATTCTGGAATTACTACAAGACATAGAGGGGGGTAAAAAAGACAGCCCAGAAAGAAGAAAATGGATATCCGTTACCTTTTTACATTCTCTTAATTTCTTCTGCCATATAGAGTGAGCAATAGGAATGTGCTTGCTGTCAGTTACATAGCAGCTGGCTGCGATGACGTGGTGGAGTGTAGTGTTCTGGCTCATCGCTTCAAGAACTCGCTCAACATGACGGAGGGAAACTATGGCCTCAGTCCATATGCCACCGCTAACAAGCTGCATTGTACAAGGTACTAGAGCAATCTGTCCAGCACAGTAAAGAACATCTCCAACCTAGAGGAAAATAAAAATAAGTAAATAAAATTTCAGGATTGTATAGAAGGCAAGGGAAGTACTTTTCTCTTTTCCAGGTAGCTTCTTTCAACAGTCTTGTTCTTTGTCACAAATGGAGCAAACATGCCAGTCTAAATATAATTTTTAAAATGGATTTAACTACAGTTAGAAACACAGCACTGCAATAAACTTTAACCTAACAGTCAAAACCTGGACGTCTCTGTCAGCTCAAAACAATATCTGATGTTACTGACATGCTACAGCTGCTGGATTACACTGATGCCTCAACATGGTAAAATATGTTCTTACTTTCTTTTTTGAGCGATGATGCACACTATCTTTGGTTCAGTGCTATTTTTTAAAAAATTCTAAGTCTGAAATAAGTTTTATGTAAGTGTATGTAAGAAAGCAAGCTGGAGCATAGGAGGTTCAACCTGAACATGAGGAAAAACTTCTTTTCTGTAAGGGTAACAGAGCATGGTCCAGGCTGCCCAGAGAGGTTGCGGAGTCTCTTTCTCTGCAGACATTCAAAGCCCGCCTGGACGTGTTCTTGTGTGACCTGGTCTGGGTGATCCTGCTCTGGCAGGGGTTGGACTGGATGAGCTTTCGAGGTCCTTTCCAACTCCTAACATTCTGTGATTCCGAGATTCTGTGAAAGTGTAAGTATATATTTGTAATGTCTTTAGTAAACAAATTTGAAAATACTATAAAAATAATACTGCAGAACAGCTAAAAGATTGTGTATGAAAAGAAGTCATGATAATCCACCAGAAAGTACAAGGAAATTGCAAATTGAAAACAAGATGCAGAAGAATGTCACTTAACCAAAGACATAGGTTCATCTTTTGAAAACTGAATTAAATGGGTAGTCAGATACACCATCAATAGATGTTTTAAACTGAGCTGCAATGCAGTTACTTTGTGCTGCTTTTCCAAAGTCTTCCTGGCGACACTCTGAAGACCTACTTTTTAACAGCAGCCAGCAAAGGAAACATTTATACTTACTATTCAGACATTTCAAAGATTTATTATAAAATCTTAATATAAATATCAAAACTTTTCATCCTCTTACGCTGCACTTCTCCAGAAAGTCTATACATTTCCTGATCAGTGAAGCAGTAAATCTTATTCAGTATCAAAAGAAAGCTAAGCAGAGAAGTGGGAAGTAAGGTGGGCATAAGCAGCTTTGAAGTCAGCACAAGAAGCATTTTGCTAGGAGTAAAGAGACAGAAAATGCAAGGAATCTTTAGGAAGAATTTATCAGAACTTACTGTATAAATGGCAAAAATTCCTCAGAATTAAGAATAATTATAAAAGAAATCTGTGTCCTAGAAGACATGGCAATCAAACCATGTGACAGACCCATATGCAACTCCAAATCTGTCCTCATAACTGTCTGTGTCTCACAAAAGACTCACACATGTAACTATTGGAAGAGTATCTTATACAATTTGGCATACAAGTTCTATGATTAGCAGCTGAAGAGGGGGAGGAGGCAGAGAGGAAACATATCAACTGACATCCATCAACTATTTAAATTGTTTAAAATATCTGAAATATTGTTTTGATAATGCTATATATAATCCTGAATTTGGAAAAAATATGCAAGTAATATTTTGGTTTATAGGAACAAATGGTTTTTGTTGTTTTTTTTTGTACAGTGCTATTTTAAAATATGTGCCATTGAACAAGGGAGTCCAGCCAGCTACCAAGAGGCATACTGACAAGATGAGAAACAAATTCAGGAAGATGTGATTCAGAGGGGCACAGGTTTGTTTTTAAAGCAAGCCATTCATTTTCACCTCTGCAAAGTAAAATCCATGCATTAGTTAAAATCTCCGATACAGGTAGTTTACACTGCTACAGAAAACAAATCATACTGGCCGTATTTCTTCCTTTTTTTCCTGTTGGGCTGCTGGTTTTCCACGCATCACCCATGTTAATTATTAGGTAGACAGCAGAGCTGTTCAACCAGTTCACTTCCTCTATTCTTGAACAGATTGTTTGAGACATAATATGAATACTAATTAACGATAAAATATCTGTCAGTGTTTTGAAATACAGACCAAGATAGCACTTTCTTAAAGTATCCTGGATAGTTCTGATACAATTAGCCCCAATGGTCATAAGCAAGGTCAAAAAAAATCTCTGAAGGGTTTGAGCAAAATTGGCACCACTTTTGGCTCAGATTCAGTGGGAATTTTGCAGAGTTCTTTAAAAAACAATTTAAAAAATCTCTCTGTTCCTAACATACTTGTTTGTATCTTAAGACATAATTAATAAAAAAACAGTGTTTCTAACATGCCACCATGTTATGAAAGGGTGGAAGCAAGGGGGAGAGAGGGAAAAAGGGTCACAACGTGACCACAGGTTTGCAGCAACTGTATTTCAGGGGGACATAATTTAGGATAAGGGAAGGAGGATGGATGTTCCTCTTCTCTTTGCCAGTGACTTGGTCATGAAAAGCAAGCATAAACAAACAATCAGCAGGGGCAAAGCATCAAACCAGTACAAACACTGTTTTAGCAGATTTCAAGAGGCTGTCTCTAGAATGTTTGAAGCATTACACAGAAAATAGCAGAGTAAAAAGCATTTAAAACAGGGAAGACATCATAGTATCTTGTTTACAGTACTGAAATCGTACAACGGGAGATGTCACAATGTATGGTGTCAGTCCTTGTGTTGTGAAAATGTACTGCAAAACCCTGCTAGAACCTTGCAACAGTTTATCTTTTTGGAGCATCTACAAGGATAACAGAAAATCTTTCAGGCTATAGATTCACAGTGTATCAAGTCTAGAGGACTTGCATATCCAGTAAACTCAGCGTAGAAACACAACTACAATATAATGGATGTGTATTTATACACTAGATATCTCAGCTTACACTGATGATTTAATTTTTACTGCAGCCCATACACATATTTCCAATGCTAAAATTTCATTAAAGATTTGACAAACCATAAATAAAACTTGTACAGCTGAGATGCTCACTTGCACCATGTGAGTAGCTGGTACATGGAGCCTCATGCAATTCCACATTTCTTCCCTTTTTATTTTCATTTGTAACACTGCAAGTTAAATGAAAGGTGAGCCTTAATAAGCAAATATAACAATTTAGCTGGTGTTTTGCTCAGCTAGCACAACCTTAAATAATCAAGAGAAATAGTGGACAATCAGAACCTCAGAATTACTACTTTTCATAGTGTAGCTGTGCTGCAGGAATTACATATAATAGAGAGCTAGATCACAGCTAATACAGAGGGAAGGCAGTATAGTAGCAAATTATTATTTTCTTTCACCATTTTTTTAAGCTGCATTCACTTTTTAGAAAAGCAGAAGGAAAGCATCTACAGTAACGTGGAAAGGAAAAGTCAGAACACTTGGTGCCACTTTGAATGATATTATGAGTTACCAAAAGGACACAAACATATCTCCCACAACACACAGTTCAGGAAAAGAAATGAGAAGAAACAGGCTTAATTTGACATAAGGACTAACTTAAGCTGCTAATTAGCAAAAGAAAGCTATAATAGTAGCTATTGCTACTTAGAAAGAAACAGAAGTAATAGGATACCTATAGCTATGCACTGAGTTGTTTTGTTTAATTAAAGGCCAACACCAACTACGGAAACTTTACAGAACTTTTCCTGCTGGTATTATTAAAACTTGCTAGTGATTAACTGGTATAATACAAAAGTTGCACGGAACTTCTGACAGAGAAATTTCAACTGCTCACCCAAAGGCTAACGTTAACAGTTGCACCACATGAACAAATGCATGCTTCTTGGAAAAGATGGAGTCAATATGCAATCAGCCAAATCTTCCTTACGAATGCAGTCTGGTGTCTGAGTGACTGCTGCCCTTTAACAGGTCAGGGTGCACAAAAGATTCAGTGACCCCCTGACCTAACAGTGAAATAACCCACCATTACGTTCAGTCAATGTAAATAAGCATAACTGACAACGCGCTAATAGGCTGCCTCTGGTCAGCCATGTGTACCTCTGACCTCAATGAAGACCTAAATCAATTAATACTCAAGGCAATAAAGACCTCTGGCTGATTAAGTTAGATAGAAATCATCATTTCTAACAGGATTAAAGCTGTAAGGTGCTGAACTTTTTATTTAATATATGATAATCCTTTCTTCCTAGGGCCCTCTTATTTTAGCTAATGATGGTAAAATTGCTTTTTGCAATTTGAAATCTTTTATTCAGCTACCTAGTGTGAATAAAGTTTTAAAGGTACCCTTTAGACAACGGTAATTTAAAAGCTTTGAGTTCACACTATGAAGACAAATTGCAACTGACTAACATGGTTTTAATATACCAAAACCTTTAATATAATTCACACGGGTTTTTTTGAACTGTTACAAATTTGTAGTTTAAAAATTTCAAAAATTAATTGATCACACAAGATTTAGTTTGATAAAGTCTTTCTTTTGAGAAAATGTATACAGTTATCAGTAGCAAAAAGATGGAGGATATATTCCTACATGAAAAATTAAAAAATGTTAAGATTATCCTTGACTAAAAAGAGCTGACACTCATAAGAATCCATATATAACTTAGTAAAACACTTGCATATCATACCTAAAACTCCAGAACTCCCTTTTAAATAAAGTAATATTTTTTCCCAGTTAGGTCAAAAAAAGTATAATTAATCAATAGCATATTATTGCTATATTATTGCAATAACTGTAACATTTCCACAAGCTTCAGAGATTTATAACTCAGTTTTCAAATAATGTGACTCCAGTTTGTTAATCCTCATTTTGGAATGGGGCTTCCTATGTTTGAAATGGTATTTGATCACCTAAGGTACAAGACTAGAAAACTCTCATTGTTTTGCATTGTTTTTCACTATTACTGTTTATTTTATCTAAGTGTGATTTAGATTCTTCTCTTACATATTTGAGGGTTGAAAATTTACAGGACA
Organism: Mesitornis unicolor; assembly: GCF_000695765.1. Lineage (NCBI taxonomy): Eukaryota > Metazoa > Chordata > Aves > Mesitornithiformes > Mesitornithidae > Mesitornis > Mesitornis unicolor. The sequence continues at coordinate 81,721 of NW_010192956.1, read as the reverse complement.
CTTTTTATCAAGAACTGAAATAAAATATTGCAATTTTATGGATGCGGAACTAGGCTGTATATTTTTTTTTATCTGCAGTTTAGCAAAATTAACATAAACCATCCCACAAAGTCGTATTTGACACTGAGCACAGTGTCATAATGCTATCAACACACCTAAAAATATTGTGCATTTCCTAATTGGAAATGATACCAAAGAGAAATATCATGTCATGCACGATGCATACACTGAACAGCACAAAAATTGGCAGTTCTTTGAAAAGCCTACTGATTCAACAATGCATCTGAAGCATTAAAAAGCCTACTGATTCAACAATGCATCTGTTAATTGAATTAACAATATTAATTGTTATGAATACTAGAACAACTTCAAAAAACTACATCCAAATACCTCCTTTTTGTACTCTATGCTGCCCAGCTGTAAACACCTCTGCAGTCCTCTAAAAATCAAATAATTCCAAATCAGCCTTTGGACTGTACTGGATTTACAGCAGGGAATCTCATATGACGCATTCCTGAAGGTCTGTAATAACCTGAATTTTAACAAAATGCTGTATGTACAGGCTTGAGAGTGTTGATCAGGTCAGAAAGCTTAAGAGAAGGTAAGATCAAAGTTCCAGCTTGAAACCTATTTTTAAAAAAACTGCTCTGTCCTATCACAGAAAATTGTAATATTTGCATACATATTTTTGCAATGCATTGGTTATATTTAAATCTTGATCAATGTCAAATTAATTTTAGTCAGCAAGTGTAGGTATAAACATCCAGGGAAAAGGTTTGCCATCTAATACATCCATGTGGGCATGACAGCTATTCTAAAGTCTTCTCCAGGACTCCTGTTTAGATCCATTTGGAACCTCCAAAACACAGAGAGGACAAACTGGAGGTAAAATATTATTTACTTACTAGGCATATTTTGGACAATGTCCTGTACTGGCAGACAGGGTACATATTGCTCCTTTATGGAAAATTATAGTAGACAGTTCACAGACTTAATTGCTGTAGAGGATAACCTGCTCTCCATATCCTAAAGAATGTTTTTTCCTACATCATGAAAGAGCAGCCTCCTTACTTCAAAATAAGCAAGCTAACAAGAATATTAATCTCCAACGCACTTCTTCCTTGGGACACTGGAATTCTATTCTTCATGACTGTTAATCTGTCACCTTTTACAAAGCCTACCATTTCCCCTCAAGCTTTTGAAAATAATCACAAGTTCTCACACAATCTCATTAGCAAAATCTGCCAACTGTGAAAAATTGTAGAACACTCAGCTTTATGAACATACCTTATCTAAAAGATGGAGTAAACCCTCCAAATTTATTATCATTTATTCATTTCTTATTCATATCACTTTGAAAAAGATGCCAAACAAAGCAAATGAACAACAACAAAAAAAGAACTAAGATTAGTCTATGCCACAATAATTGGGGTTGGGATGAGGAATGAGAGAATCACATCAATCCCCAGGGCTCAGTGTCGTGGCCACTCCCATTTAATACCTTTATCAATGATCTGGATAAGGAGATTGAGTGCACCCTCAGTAAATTTGCAGATGATACCAAGTTAGATGTGAGTGCTGATGTTCTTGAGGGTAGGAAGGCTCTGCAGAGGGACCTGGACAGGCTGGATCAATGGGCTGAGGCCAACTGTATGAGGTTCAAGAAGGCCAAGTGCCAGGTCCTGCACTTGGGTCACAATAACCCCATGCAGCGCTACAGGCTTGGGGACGAGTGGCTGGAGCTGCCAGGCAGAAAAGGACCTGGGGGTGCTGATCGACAGAACATGAGCCAGCAGTGTGCCCAGCTAGCCAAGGTGGCCAATGGCGTCCTGACTGCATCAGAAATAGTACAGCCAGCAGGACTAGAGAAGTGATTGTCCCACTGTACTCAGCACTGGTGAGGCCACACCTTGAGTACAGTGTTCAGTTTTGGGTGCTGCAGTATAAGAAAGACATGGAGGTGCTGGAGAGGGTCCAAAGAAGGGCTACAAAGCTGGTGAAGGGTCTTGAGACTAAGTCTTATGAGAAGCAGCTGAAGGACTTGAGGTTGTTTAGTCTGAAGAAAAGGAGGCTGAGGGCAGACCTTATCACTCTCTACAACTACCTGAACTATCAGCTTGTAGAGAGGTGGGTGTGGGTCTCTTCTCACAAGTTATAACCAACAGGAGAAGAGGAAATGGCGTCAAGTTATGCCAAGGGAGGTTTAGGTTAGACATCAGGAAAATCTTTTACACTGAAAGGGTTATCAAAGACTGGAACAGGGAAGTGGTGGAATCACCATCCTTGGATGTATTTAAAAGCTGTCTAGATGTGGTGCTCAGGGACATGGTTTAGAAATGGGCATGGCAGAGTTAGTTAAAGGTTGGGCTTGATGATCTTAAAGGTCTTTTACGACCATAATGATCCTATGATTCTATTAATATTTATCAAGAAAAGGTATATTCAGGGTCCAGAAAAACAAGGTGGAAAGGATTAGTAACTAAAAGTGTAAATTAATACAAATGACTCAGTATTGAGCAATGGATACTGCATTTATAGAAAATGCATATTATGTCCACCACAGTTGACTGTGTTTATAAATTAATTAAATATGCATAGATAAGAGAGGATAATGGTTGTAATTCATCTGGGTTCTTAAAATATCTGATACAGCATATTTGGAAATTATTTTAACTCTCCTAATTATAAATGCTGTTAACTAGCTGATAGTCTGTAAGGAGAGAGTAATGAAAATGCCAATGTACTGAAGTGGGGTGCCGCAGGGATTGGTATTAGGCCTGATTTTGTTTAACATCTTCATTAAGTCAATGGAAGAAGGGATTAACAGCATGGTAACGAAACCCGCTGAGGATACTAAATTAGAATGTGCACCAGTAGAAATGATAAAAATGGGCACAGATAGGTTTGAAATAAAGGCAGGAAATAAGAAAATGAGACTTAACTTAGGAGAAATCAAAACTCATGCCAGAACATATGGCAAAAATATTTTAAAAGACAGATATTCATAACAAGGGAGAAAACTTGACTGCAGAAGTGCTGAACAGTTTATATTAAATGATAGCTGCTCTTTACTAGAAGGAAGTTCAATATAGGACAAAAGAAGATACAGTCGCTGTTCTCATGAAACAGTTCTAATTCATCAGATCTACCACATGCTTCTTCCAGGATAAGGAACACCTACCTACCCCTGGTTAATGAAAGACTTAAATTTTCTAAAACATCAGAATCTGGTACCATACCCTTTAGGTAAGGTATGATTTCCATATTTCAAAATGAATACTGTAAAAGATCAGATGATATCAAAATTTCAGATGATTATTCAGAGCTGATGAAGTATGTTTTTTCCAGAAGTTTCTACATTTCACCATTAACACTGATTTTCACTTCACAGGCTAGCACAGCTGCTTTCAAAGTATAAACCACATTTTAATCTGCCAACATAGAGATATAAAGGTTCAAAAGATACTATTTTTCCCCTCTGTTAAACTGAAAACGTCTAAACCTTACAGAAGGTTATATAATAATTCATCTGTAGTTCCCACACAGACTATGATCCTAAATTTGTTCTGATAAGGATAGCTTTATAATACAACAGCATTCTTTCTTTGTCAGTTCTGTGTTTTAAAAAAATAAATAAATATTGCTAGCATGTTCACATGGTATTCCTCCCTCCTTGATTTCTATATTTTTTTCTATCTACACTTACAGTTCTAGGGGACTGGAGAGCATATGTAATAAGAAAAAGGTTATAAGGTAATTGTATCACACACACAGTACCTAAAGGAAGGTAAAGAAGAGATAAAGTGATGTGATACCTTCATATACCTATATTTGTTTATATTATAAACCTTGTCTCTACTTTTATCCTTATATACAATCTTCTTAAAAAGGATATTAAATCTTCTTAAAAAGATATTATGATATCTCATAATATCCTTCCCACATTAACTGAAGTTTCTACTGAGAATGTCCATTTATACTAACTAAACCATCAGTTAAACTATCACTGCAGTGAAATTTCAACGCAGTAGAAATTTCTAGGTTGAAGTTTCTACTAACAATACTACTGCTTAAGGCTGTACTACTGCTCTGGAATAGAGCATCCAAGGAGAATCAAGATTGCAGTCATAAAAGCTTATGAAGAGTGAGTTGGGTTTTTTCCATGCCTACCTGTCTTTACAATCTTTCCTTATGCCAACTGTCGAATAGGTTAGTGTGAGGGAACAGACGAGGGACAGCTCGGCAGAGAAAATACTCTGTACTGAAAGGTGAAAGCTGTTCATCACACGACAGTAAGTCACAGTGTATGAAACACACTAACACTGTGACATTCTATTCTTACAGAAAAGATTTCGTTTCCACCCATCACTTGGCTTAATAATCTTACTAAAAATATGCTTTTTATGAATGCCACTGGCTACTTTAAGATACTGGTTTGTGATAAGTGGAAGAACGGAAAGAAGCAGTTCCATAAAACCAATAATCTGTCTGAAAACAGTTAATTGTAATAACAGTATTACTAAGCTAAAAGTGACAGTTCTCATTCTAGCCATATAGCGTGGTTTTGTACTTCACCTATTGTCTATGTAAACCCAGTCTCACACAGATTTTACTTGTATTTGTGACTACCTAAATAATAACCAACATTAGAACACTTTAATGTATGTCAAAGATTATTTAGTGCACAAGTCAAATTTATAATAGACATGTTCACCACCTCCCAGTGGAAAGGAAATGAGACTTATTTGTGCAACTAGACGTACATGCATGGTACACGTAATAGTAATGCATATAGAAAATAACATATAAAATATATAGCATTTATCACAGTCTTTTACCTATTTATTCATATTGTAGTGATAATACATTCTTACATAAGAGAATACCATTATGGACCCATCTTCCAAGTCAAATTGTGATTATACTTATAGAAAATGAAACTTGTAAGAAAGATCCAGCACTATATTTAAGATTCTTGGCCAAACTAATGTCATATTATGTTTTCTGCATCATCAGTTAAACCAAATCCATCAAAAAAATGCATTAGGAAAGTAATGTCTTTGTTACACGCATGCAATTGCCTGTCCTAAAATCTAAAGATTCCTAAGAGTTAGAACAAAATAAAATTAATGAAAATTAGAGAAAGACAGCAACAATCTCAGAAAGACACTAAATATGCTCATCCAAACACATTTTCACAACTTTTGGTTTTTGTACCCATAAATACTGACATTTCATCAGAAATGCAGCGTGGACAACACCCCTATATCAAATATCACTAAATTCCTAAATGTTCAGGCAGGCAGATTTTACTATGTACCATTCAGAGGGCAGATTTTTTTCTCAGATCGGCAGCACTTCATGACAAGAAATTACCTGTTGATTATGTGGTAGGTTGTACCACTTAAAAATTAAGTTTCTGTAACAAATTATATTTAAATTTTGTGTTATAACTGTACTGTAACTGTATAATTATACTCTGTGCTGTAATACATATTCATTTGGGTGTGGAGTTAGAAACTTGAATTACACATTTTCCGAATTTTTTCTGGGCTTGCTTTGTTTGGTTGTTTCTTTGTACATTAACCATATTGTTCTTCTGTAATACTTATTTTTATGGAATTTTCTAGATGGTTTAAAAGGATAAAAGTTGGGAACTAAAAACTGCAGTAAATTTACAATATATTAGTAATTGATACATTACTAATAAAATGCATATCTTGTGTTCTGCCAACCAAGCTGCAAACACTTTTCTAACCATCTCACATCACAAAGTGAGGTCAAGAACCAGTGCTTTCAAACTTACCATATGCTTAGCCCTTTTTGTTTGCATTATTAATAAAAGTAGCTATTTTGGCTAGTAAAAACTAATCGCAGAGTCAAGCCCTCTGATACAAAAATGGGTACAAAGCAAAACATTGAAACTAAAAGGCAGTAAATAAGAGGAAGGGAGGGGCAGAATGCAGTAAGGAATAATCCAGCAATTAGGGTAATCAGCTGAGATATTGTTGAGATGCAGGTTCAAATCCCTTCTTTGGTATTTTTCTTTCGTCCAGTAATGGCAGTGCTGCTGGGGCAATGGGCAGTCCAGGAAGCACATTTCTCAGTGTCTTCTACTGGAACTGTCCTAATTTCTTCAAACACACTCATGTTCTGGCACAAAGACTCTATTCTGTTTCTTGATGAGTGTTTTAGTCAGTATGCTAGAAGTTAATACTGGATGGAAAGATCCCTCTCTATGACAAAAAGGATTAATAAAGATCTGAAAAAGCTTTAAAAAGAATGTTAAATGAAAATTGAAACATTCGTGACTATGATTTCTACCTTGATAATCCAACATTATCCAAAAAGAAATTACCTACTGAAATTCCAAGAATTCCAGGCTGCTATGAGATGGTCATTGTTTCCTTCTAGCTTTTTGAAATACTAAGCCTTTAGTAATATGAGAGATAACACAGAATAAGCCTTACACTGCAGAACATTTAGACCAAGATGATCCTGTATGAACAAAATTTGAACAAAGTTCCTAGGCTACTTCAAAAGAAGCTAGATTATAAAATGGAAATCATGTGGGAAAGGTAGATTTAATTACATTTTTGAAAATAAAAGATAAATACTTACAGAAGCCTAATATGAACGTGAGATGTGATCAAGAAGTTCCCTTTGAAGTAGAATGGTTAAAACTTACTTAGCACAGAAGTGGTGAATTAGAAGCAATACCAATGACATTACTATAAGAAAATCTTTAAACTTTTTGAGATTTATAAAGAACCAACAGAGTACCTCTTCAAAAACAGAGGCTGTATCAAAGAGTACAAATTATGCTTAAAACAGTTTAAATATCTAATTTTGCTTTTTAACTTAGGAAAATTGTAGGTACTCCACTGATAATATGACCTTATACGAAAATACAAATCTCTAATATTTTGCTCTTTCAGTCCAACAGAAAAAGCTTCTAATTATCTGCTAAACAGTGCAAAGCATTTTAAATGCATGAAAAAATGCCAAAATTTCCAGTGATGGAAACTGTCTCATATAAATTTTACATTTCAAGCAGCGAGAATTATTTGATATGAAGTCCAGTGAAATACAGTTAACACACAGCATCTTTCCATGTGTGATTCCAGAGTTTGCGTTTGGGACTATAACTGTCTGCAGCATTTACTTCTGAACATCAGGGTTTCTGCCATTGCGGCCTGAATGAGTTAAATCTTATAACTGTTCAACAAAATACTACTACAAGTTTTTGCAGAAAAATAGCACATGCTGATTGTGAATAATTAAATGCTCAAACCAAAGAGAAATGAATTATTTCTGTGATGTATGTTTTAAACTTCTAATAGCTAGTTTGACTCTTCAGAATAACAGCTATGTTGAAACCAGGAAGGATGCTAATGGGGAATGAAGAAGGGCATGATAGAATCATGCATGAAATACGAAGAAAGGTGGAGAAACAGAGTAATTCCAATTGAAATTTTTATTTGTTTTTTTGTAATGTTAACTCACGGTGTCACAGACATTTACGTAAGGGAATGTTATTCATTGTACACCCTGACCTTGTGAGGTGATATAATGCTTTGATTTTGTGCAAAATTTAGTAGAAGCAGAAATTGCACTAGCAGGACTAGAACCTAGATGCAGAACAAGATAATGCTGAAATACAAATGAAATAAGCCCTTTGAAACACCATCGGAGAACAATAAATCATCTCAACACCTTCCCAACACAGGAAATTGAGAGTTAACCAGTGTTTTTTAAAGGAGGAATAAATCTGCTACAGGGAGCTGGTTTGATAGACCTTTGAAGGTCTTCAAAACTCTCACTAATATGTTATTCTCTAAAAAATATTCCCATAATTCTGCTGTCTCCCATCATTCCTTGCCTCGAGATTCATCTGTCAACTTTGATGCATCTTTTAAAGTACCCCTCCAAGCCTAAAAACCATGACTACAGACCACAGAAGAGAACTCTTTGCTTTGAAACTATCTGATCAATCAGAAGATCATTTACCTGCAAGCATTATTTGGTGAAGCTAAAGCGGCACATCAACCGGCAGCATCTGAAGGCTGAGGCAGCAAAACGTCAACAACAAATTGTCATTGGGATTCCATTTATGAACCTTCAAACAGCATCAGATCTTTTCCATGGGAAACCAGATCAGGTCAGACTGGAGCTGAATATTTCTTAACAAGCTAACCATCAAAAGAACGTACGTTTTGAATAAAAAGGCTATCATTTGTTGATTTGAATATCAAAGGGATCCACTGCAAACTCCCAGTCTAGAAAAACCTCCCTAAGCTACACCAGACAGGTGTTTAATAATCTATTATTAAGGCACTATTTTAGGTTACTCAGAATCATAAAAAATAGCTGTAACTGTGAAGCTGCAAATGGGACTGCACAAAGAAATGAATGCTATTAACATACTATTAACAATTCAAAAGAATGAGTTGACATACCAATCAAACTTGTTAATTGACTGTCAATGGCCTGTCCCTGAATATACAACATGACTGCATTATATATTTCAAATGCTGACAGGAAGACAGTTTCATTTGCATTAACTTCATAAACTGATCAACAACCAAACTGCCACATACATTTATAATGGGAAGCTGAATCATTTCAATATTCATGTAGCTCTGTAATTGTAAATTAGGTGCTGGCAAACAATACAATACTGTACATACTCTAAAATATCCTAAATTTCTCTGACCTACTTTCTTTTTTATTTTAAAAGAGCAGTGGAGAAAAGTTGTCTCTTACAGAGATGATTATTACTTTAATTTATGGTTCATGCCTTAGGCAAAATTTGTTTGCAACCTAGTTTGCAACCATAGTTTATAACTCTACTCTAGATGCATAACAGGTCCACAATATATGAGGCACGCAAGGTGATGTAAAATTTTTCTTGCTTTAGTTCTGTGAAGTGTAAATACCATTAAAATACAGCGTAAATCTGTAAAAAAACCTGAATGAAAATCTGTACTATTTCTCTGCTATGACACAGAGCAGATGTCAGCACTGAAACCACTGAAACTTTCTTATCAGACAGTGAAACATGCAATTTCAAGTGGAAAGTACTGTTCTTGCACAACCTTCCCTATGTCCTAGAATTTATTGCCCTCAGAGGTCCTGTCTGAATAAAGTATGTTTCCTAAAAATATCTTATAATTATACCCATTCAGTTTCATCGGGACTGACAGTGACAGCAGCTGAAATGGCTGTGATAGTGGTGCCATTTTAGCCAAATGGCTAGTCAGACACACTCTGAGCAAAGTCACAAATCATAGGAGTTAAGAGCAGAAGTGCTTGTGGGCTCTTCCACATTCTTGCCCATTTTTATCCATCCAGTGGAAATGATCAAGGGCCGATAATAGCAGGGAAATGATAGAAAGAATTCCCAAGAAGAGACTCAGGCCAACATTCTTCACTTTTCCCATTTAGGATTCTCCTCTTGCAACATTTACTATCTTGCACATCTGCTTACTGAAAAATACAGTTCTAGCTAAGCTATCAGAGAAGCCTTCAAATGTTGTCATTAACGACTCCGTGCATTAGTATGTATTTGTAGGGTTCTACAATATAGGGTAGATATCAAAGAAGAAATCTGTACTTGTTCATAAAATGCTATAGGCATATTTATCACTGTTTATATAGAAATAATCTCTCGGTCACTCTGAGAATCGGAGAAATGTAGCTAAGCAGAAATGTCACAAATGAGGATTAAGTCATGATGGGTCTGGAAGTGTTGCACTGAAGGCTAAGCAGTAACCGATCAAAAATCCTGAAGTTGTCAGGTCAGACACATTCCCTCTATATCTGTATGACCCGGAGGAAGTATAAGTAAGTTTTAAATGTCTCAGCTGTAAATGCACGTTGTCTTCTTTCCCCCTCTTTTATTACTACTACTTTCATCCTGTCAATCCAGCAGCCACTTCCCTTGCTTTAAAGTTATTGCAGGAGCGTAGCACCATACAGTAGCATAACCATACAGATATCACATAAACGTCCAATAAATCTGCAGTCATGACAATCTTCTCCTGTATTTCTGTTCAGATAAAGCATATCAGATGACAATTTCTCTGAGCTGCTATATTTTAGACTTCGTTATTTGTAGTACAGATATAAGACTGAGAAGCAAAAATATTCACATTTATTGTTCTAGCAACTGTAGTTGAAGAGTAGAAAGACTAACAAATGGAAATAGAAAACCTTCAGAAAAGCTGAATACAGCTGAATACTGCCGCTGGGGTGATGGCAGTCCCAAATTATCCTAACTGATAATCATGAAAGATTACTTATTCTACAAACTAGATATTAGCTTTGATATCTTCCCTGAAGTATAAGCTGAGTAACTGTCATACCGCATAACATCACATGATGGGTACTGCTAGGTTCTTACACTGACAAAACAAGGATCATTAAAGCTTCAACATTCTTTCAGGTAATCAATGTAATATACGCAGTATGTGATTAAAAGCATTTAGGACATGAAAAGTGTCAAGGTAAAGAACAGCTCATTACTGAAAGGATGTGGTATCTATAAACCCAGCCATCTTAGAAGGAGCTGGTCATTTATAACTGCTGCTAATGGCAACACACATCTACAGTGAATTCAGTGATTCATGCACCAAGATTTATAAATTTTGATCATAAAATATATACAAAGATACTGCTGAAATATATGCACATATACATATTACTGTGACAGAAATGATTTGACGTATGTTCATGTTTCAAAAAGGCACTTGATTAATTTTAAGAAACTGCAGTTTGTCTGCAGTGCTTCAAAATTTACATCTGAAATAGTCACTTTCTTGTTTACTCAAATACACATTTGCAATGACACGTTCAGATTTTAGCTAAAATCTTCCTGACTCTCAATAGCCTGTGGCCAGCATAGTTTTTGTAGGTGGGGATAAAAACTCCTGTCTTTGGGAAGAATGAAACTTTCTAACATGCAGATAAAGTCCCATTCATGTGGGAAATGGTGCTTTCTTGGAGATCAGCATGAGACTAGAGAACTAATTTGGACACAAAACTCGATTATCCCTGAACTCATGATCATTAAGTTTTAATTGGAAGACAGGCTTCTCAAATTTCGCTGTCTTTAGAAAGCTCACAAAACGTGATGGACATTTTATAAAACAAAAAGGATTAAGTCAAATACTCCCAAACGGCACAGAGCTGCACATACACAATTTGTTTTGGATGAGGATGGTGACTACAAGAAACGTGCAACCGGTGTTTTTGCTGAATGCATGACTGTCAGTTGCTTGGCGATCAATGACAAGATTGGGGCTTGTATTAAAATGTACTGCAGAGGTAGAAGGCTTCAACCAACCAATCCCATTCCAAGTTCATAACTGAACAACGAGAGGCTTAACATAAAACTGTGCCCAATTACTATTTTTGTAAGGAAAAATGAGATGAGCAAATAAAAAAAAAATTGTAACTTACTGAGAAAATATTCAGTGGATCAGATGCCTGACAAAGATATTCTGGCTTGTATTACAGTCCTGTTTCCATTCCCACCGAAGAAACACCAGTATGAGATCTGCTCTAGTCTGAATCACTATAATGGTTCTTAACAACACAGTAAATAATAATTTAAATTAAGAAGTTCACACAGTTGGACTGAAAACAGGAAAATATTAAAGAGCTAAGGTGTTCCACATTTTTAGCATTTGTGCAATATCAGTGCTTTTTTGTGTAGGAAAATACAACAATATTAGCATTAGATTATACTTATTTCTTGCATACAGCTGCCTAGGAAAATGCAAGAGGAAAAAGAAGCAATTCCATAAATCTAGAATATGCCTTATATTAAACATATAGTTCTAATGTTAGTCCAATTACTGAGAAACTATAGGAGCAGCATAACAAGGAAACTAATTTATTGATTATTTCAACTTTAGTTTTAGTGTTATCAAACAGGGAGGTACATAAACAAATAGTCACAGATACGTAATATTAACATAGCAGAGATGAAAACTTACGCACTGATCAGGAAATACCAAAAATCAGGGTACATATTAAAACCTTATGCATATTTGATTATAAGTGAAATATAAATGCATCTGCATTATAAATGTACATTTATATTTAAGAAGATAAAACTAAACTTATTTGCAGAATGTTCAGAGTTACGACAAACAGGTTAAAACAATCAACAGTAACAGAGTTTGCAATGCTTTATTCCTTAACTTTGATGTCAGAAGAACTTTTGTTTTCCAAGAAAGCTGGTGCTGTCTTGATATTGCTTTCGAATTGCTTACTATATAAAAGGACTTTTCCTGAGAGGAGTTAGGAAAAGGCAACTTTGAGGTTTCTACCGCAGCCACCTCTTATTTACATTATGTGAATACATAACTCTTCTCCTGTTGAAGACTCTGCAACTCACTGCATAGGTAAAGTGATTTTTTAAATTTTTCTGACATTTCCTTAACAATTATGGAAAGCAAGCAATATATTTCAGCCCAGGCTTTTTTCTTAATTTCTTGGGCATTCGAAGGAGAGATGAAAGACTGTTTTGTGTCCACAGAAAAACCACCATCAAAGGTTTACCTAATGTCTACATTTCATTTATAGAATTCAGGGGTTTATTGCTACATTTTCAGAATTTAAAAACATAACCTTGCAGATTTGTTACTGTTACAAAGAAGAAAGCTGGAACTTCACACAATGTGAGCCGCTGACAGACTTGACTGAGATTCTTCAGGCACTTCCTCAAACACAGAATAAGATCTGACAGATTCCTCCACACGAGGGAAAGACCCAGAAAGAAAATGTTTGGTGAATTGTTAGTAATCTATCCATTTAAGGAATATTCAAAGCATTTCCATCCCACTACCAGAAGACTGCTGCTACTGTCTCCAGAAGACTCAGTCCCAAATAATCATACCTTATCATAAATCTCTTTTTTTAACTTTATGTGCTCTTTGTCCAAGGGCTGAGTTCAATGATAACTCCAGTAAATATATACATTTGATAATATTTATCAAAGTCCGATTTAGCATGACAAAAATTCACTTATCTGCCAAGACCATTATAACAAAGTTAAAGCAGCAGGAAGGAAAAGCAAGTGTGTCTCATCTGAGAGTTTGTCACAGAACAGTTGCAACATTTGCAAACCACATTAGTTGCAAGACCCCAACATGATAAAAGTCAATCAAACATTTTTCAGTGATACAGTTGGAGTCAGTGCTAATATATTTACAATACTCATCTCAGCTTTCACAGGAATCCCGTCCTGTTCAGTTGTCATCATTACAACGTTATTCCCCTTTCCACAGAGGCAGGGAACTGGCATGTATGCAGAGCAGTAAACAGATGCCACTTCCGCTGGTGGATTAGTCTCAACATTGCCAGTCCTGCTTACCGGGTATTTGACCTTGATAGGGGTAGTGCTCAGGTTGTCTCTTAATGAGAGAAAAATGTTATAAACAATTCAGGGCTTTTAATGCCCAACTTTGCAAAGCAGGAATCTCACTGCAATTTCTTTCTTCGATATAATAATGACTTTTCTTGCCATGAAATTAGACTGTTGTAGAAGTCTTAGCATGTTACACATTTCAAAGTGCCATTGATCTGCTGTATCTGCTCTGATAATCCTTAGATTGCTAAGACAGTGAAGTAGGCTTCTTTCTTCCCTATAAGCTAAGAGGGTTTCTCTCCATCATAAAGGTATTGGGATTGTCTGTCCTAAACTGGTAAAATATCGATGAACCTAAAGAAGATAATTACCTCTAGATGTATAAAATGCATACATTAGATCTCAATGGAATGAGTCTGCTGTCTTTCTTGCACAAAACCAAGTATGCAATGTAATTTACAATGCTTAAGACAACAAACTGAAACTCTAGCCAATGTAAAGCAAAAATATAGTATAACTGTACACTTTTTAAAGGTAAAGCATATAGTTGTTTAAGTTTACTACATCCCTGTCAGGATGTCAGGAATACAATACCAATGAAGCAACAACAACAAATCCCAGAAATAAAAACCACCAGGAAACAACTGTTTTACTATTTCAGTCTAAGGTAAGTATATGGCAAAATACCTGGTGCAATAATCCAATTTCCTGCTTATATCATGTATCTAACAAGTCACGAGGCCTACATAGTATATGGATGTGCTATGTAATCATTTAGTTTCCAGAAATATTCCAAAGTACTCAGAATTTTTTTAGTGTTGAACCATTTAGTTTCTTAACAATGTATTTTTAAATGTAAAAACCTACCTTCTCAGACCAAGAGCGGGAGTCACTAATCTGAAAACTACTACTTCCTATATACCAAAAATACTCCAGCAATAAGGTGCCTAAGTTACTCATTATTTATATTCTCTATCTTATTAATTATATGATAAAATTATAATAATAACTTATATAATTATATATAACTTATTATATATTATTATATAACATATATATGTATATATCTAACTCATTGACTCCAAATGTTCCAGAATTTTAGCCTTAGACCTCTAAAGTCTTCTTCATTATATGCTGAACAGAAGCTCTTTGAAGTCCCACAGACATCTCTGATCTCTGTCAAGGACCTCAATGATTTTTTTTCTATTCTGGAAGCTCACAGACAAACCATAGTCCACCTTGAGACTTTTAAGAAACAAGTCTATCTCTCTGCATTATGTGTGTTTGTGTATGTAAACATACATATATACATACAGAAATAAACAGAAGCATACTATCAACAGTATCTTTATATAAATCATGTATATTCTGGTTATAGATTGAAGTAATTTCATTCAGAAAATGAAGAATATAGAGACAACAGGAAGACTTTCAAGCACTTCAGCAACTTGCACAGAATAAAAGTACAAGAGTGTGATTCAGCCTGATAGGTCAAGATATCATAGTTAAGTAATAAACATCACAAATAATTTTAAAAAAGGAAAGTAGGAGGAAAATACAAATTTAGAAGCTATGTGAAAATTTCAATTGTGCTGAACAGTCAAATGACATTGGTGGAGCTTATTGCAAGGCAGTGACAGCTTAAAGGAGCACCTCTGTGAGCAGTGAAGGAAAAGTCACTTAGGATGAAATGTGGCAGAAACAGTTACTGATTTTTGTTTAGGAGACATACATACTATGCATCAGAAAAACAATTTCATAGCACTGCGTCTGGAAGTTCCCTCGAGGTTCAGATACAGAAACAGACCTTTAGAGGAATTAGACTATAAATCTGTGAGTTAAAATTCTATATTAATTTCCGAACTTACAACTCAAAAGCAAGGTATTCCTACAAGTAAGTCAGGTTGCACAACTTTGATCGTAAACTCTTATATCCATTATTAGAATTCTTTTCACCATCACCTCTACAGTCTATGCAGGAGCCCTGTTTCATTTAGCAAGCAGATGTTCACAGGTTACAGGGTTGGTTTCCTTGCTTTTTAAAACTGCTATACAGCTAAATCCGTATTTTCTTCTCTCATCCACTACATGGTACCCAGCTTTGAATGGTCTCCCAAACAGGAATCTCTCACGTTTTGGTAGTTCCATCTTCCTTGAGCCACTCTCATCGCACTACCATCATTCTCCTGAGAAAGCAAGGACCATGCCTCATTTCTTTCCCCTGACACTCTAAAGGGAAGATCAGGGAGTAGTGTGGGGTTCCACTGGCCTCCCTAATATATCTTCTTCACTAATTTGAAAGAGTATGGAATTGGCAGGTATCTGGAGACTAAAAAGATGAGGAAAGAAGACCGTGTTGTCCCCAGACAGGAACTTTATTCAGTATCTCTCTCAGAAAAGACAGGATAATAATTTTCTCTAGCACTGAAGTTACACAAGTAACAAGATAGTGAACGGCAGTATTAATCATTCTCCATGCACACAAACAGGCACTATTCCAGTGTTCTCAGACTCCACAGAAAGAAAAATGAGCAACGAGAGCAATATAATACTAAATTGCAGATAAAGAACTGAGACCTAGTACAACTCCCCAGTTTGCCTAGGCTTACAAAGGAAGTCTTGTATGTGAAACAGATCTTCAGACAGTTTTTCAGTGAGCATCACAAGAACTTTATTCCTTTCGTGTCCCACCTTGACCAGTTATGCTTTAGATCTTTTAGTCCAGCCTGTTTGAATTGTCAATAAAACAACCCATATAGATGTATAACATGAGTCATAACATAACATAATAGTAACACCATGTGTTTTGAAGCATGGCAGGTGATATTCCTCATCAGATTACTGTTTTCAAGCATGCATGTTGCTTTCATCCTCCAAAGCATTTTTTCAATTGTAATTTACCCAAGTATATTAAAAATATTTTAATTCATATTAAGCATTTAATAGTCAGGAAGTTGTTCCTGAAGGGTAAGTGACTAATAGCTCTGGATAGTTGAATACAACATTTATTTACAAATGCACACAGCATCACCCAGAGCTCCTGGAAGTCACTCTGTCAGTGAAGCTTAAAGTTATTCCTGGGGGACACCAGAATTTAGTCTCTAGGACAGCTGAGTCATTTGCTTTGCAGCAGACAGAGTACTGCAGTGCAGTCTTCTGAAACATCACAGTTAAGCCAAAATTGTTATGCATACTGAGAGCCAGTCACCCAGTCTGAAAAGAGGACATAACATACTGGTTGCAAAACATTTTTCTAGGATCACAGTAGAAGTAAACAAAAAGTTCTGTAATGATAAAGCCCCAAGCCTTGCAATATCCAAGTGCCCTTTGAGCAGTTAATGGATCTGACAGCATGATCTCAGTGAAATGCTATTGCAATGCTCACATAACCCAAAACGCTCCGATGTGTTAAACTGCAACCCCACAAATAACATCAGTTCCTATCAGTTTGACCCTCCTGATACCCGAGGTTTAGAATCCATCACCTAAATACTACATAATATTAAGCTACGGAAATACACACAATATTATTGTCAAGTGTGCCTTTAGCAGAAATTAGATCTCCAAGTGAAAGATTATTACACCTGAGATTCCTGCCCAAAGTCCTAAGAGTGTAAATTCTCATAGTAAATTTTGCTTATACATATGCGTCAGACCTGCCCATGATAAACATCTCTGGACATTCCCCACAACTACGTGGTAACAGGACCTACAAACTATGAGTTCTCCAACGCTGTGTCTACTGCCACAGTAATGTCACAATACGTGTCTTTGTTCAGCTGACTTTAAAAAACTTACTATGAGATAGCAACCTGGAGAAACTCGACTTAAAGTGTACAGTGTCTGAACTCTCGGTCCCACGATTCAGTTCCACAGGGAAATACTGCCTTTGCTGTATTTGCTTCTCAACTGGGACAAAAACCTGAAATAGTCACAGTTAAAGGAACAAAAATATCAACTGCGGTATCACCTAGTACAGTGCCACAGGGACATTTCACCTGCATCTATACCTATAGCAGAAGTTTAATCCCTTGTTTAATCACTGTTTTAAGTAAGTGCTATGAGTAATCTCTTTAAAATGAATATAAGATTTTTAATTGCAAACACACGCTTCTTGAAGCTATACGTATTAATGGATTGACTATTATATGAAATTATATAAAATTATTATTTTAAGTAAACCTTATATCTGTATGCCTCAGCCCTTACAATAAAACAGTACATATTTTAAAAATATTTCAAACAACTAAAAAGCACTGCAAAACTTTCAGTATGTAACTTCTGAAAAACAGACTACAGCTACGGTGTATTTTTAAAGCTTGTTATACTTAAATATTGTACCTATATAATGACTTGATCCGGAAGACAAAGTAGAAGTTAAAGATGGAACAGAAATTTTTGTTTTTCCCTAACCATCAGTAGCTTTGCAAAGTGCAGCTTAAAAGTAGTATCTTTATGGATCTTTCATCTACTGTTTGTTTTGTTAACACATTTTAAAGGCAATAGCTTTAATACCTCTACAGCAGAAACTAATGGCTATCTTTCTTTAGCACTTAAATGACTATCTTTTCATCACTTTTCTGGAGGGCCACAGTTGCATCAAGACATATTCATAATAAAAATCTTAAATCAGATAGCATATGTGTAGTTATCAGAAAACCTACAAACTTAATAGAGAATATTTTAAGCTTTCCTGTGAGAGAAATGGGGTCCACAACTGTGAAAAGATAAATCTGAAAGAAAACTGTAACTGAGATTTCTCATTTTGAAGCTATTATTAAACCACTAAAAGCTAAATTCATTTTAGCTGAGAAAACAATCTCTCATCAAAAACAATTCAGAACAATGCCAGGTCCTAAATTGTTGAGGAAAGAAGAGTTGGTTTCTTATCTGAAATGCCTCTGAATCTTCAGAAGGCTCTGCACAGAACTTTACAGTGACTCACAACCTGATATAAATTTCAGAAGTCCATGCAAGTCAATATAAACTACAGGGAGCTGGAAGAAGAGATTATGATTTGCAGCTGTTATTTATATGTGTGGTGTTTTAAAGCACAGTAAAGACAAGACAAATTACTTCCTTTGATTCAACTCTCAATTTGGTTTTATATGCCTCACGTAAGCAGAGACTTGGGATAAGAGCTGGAAGATGCATGCAGAGCTTCTACTCAAAGTAAAGGACTAATATTACTTAACAACCTTAGCAATCTGATTACCTTTTATAACAAGCCACTGAAAATGAATAGCCTTTAGAGTCAAATATATAATAATTGAAAACTGAATATAAGCAAGCAAATAAAAAATATAATTCAAAAGACAATAAGATACGGTTGAATGTTAAGGGTGCAGAGAAAAAAGCAAGTTGCGTAATATGACTGGCAGCTTAGTCAGAATAGAAACCTCAAGTGCACTAGTAAATATTCACATCTCAGACATGTTCACCATACAAGTATGCACCAAGCCTATGACACACAGCAAACTGACACTTCTGCTATAAGACTTCCCCACTACTTAAGAACACTGCACATGATAGTAGTCCTTCAGGCTTATTTAAAGTTTTCCCAAGTTCTTTTTATGAGGTTGCCTTCAACTTGACCTTCAAGCATATTTACACATTTAATGGACTGCATATAGTTAATTGAAAAAGCTGTTCAGAAAATTAAAATTACATACATCGACAAAAATCTGGAAACAAATCTCTATTAAGTGGCTAGTTTTGTAATTACTGCTACCATCTTCCTGTTTAAGTGGAACTGGCATATCATACAAGAATATACCTCGATAAAGCTAAAAGATGAGTATGGAACAAATAAACCTCAGCATTCTACCCTATTAGTGTTGTATTGATTCTTTATCCCTCCACCTTCCTGGATCTTTTAATGGCTCCATTCAATTTTTGCATACCAGCATTCTTTAGACTGTTCTTATGTATGCAACAATAGTATTTTCAGTGTGAAACTTCATTAATATTATTAGCACCTCATAGCAAATAATAATTGCAGCCACTAAAAAAGATTCTCATACCTTGGGTAAATATCTTGCCCTGCCGCTGCTCAGTATATCAATATTTTTTATTTAGGACCATAATTGGCATGTAATAGGCCAAAGTTTCAATCTACGTTTACTTAGATAAGTCTAACTTAGTGCAGAATTTTATTATCAAGTAACATTCAATATCAAGAAATTCAGATGTATTACCAACGACAAATAAAATGAAAAAATAGAACCAAAATACGTTATGGTTATTGAACTTTTATATAAAATCACATTTTCAGAAAATCACAGTAGCTTTATTATATATGCAAACTTCTAAAGCTTTGAGTCTCCCTTACATATGACCAGATTTTCAAAATTTCTGAGCCACTAGCAGCCCCCACAGAGAAATGCAGAACTCAGAAAAAGAGAAAACATTACGAACTACAATCTTAATATGAAAATACAGTTAGCTAACTACCAGCATACTGAAAATAAAGGATTTTTATTTTAAAGTACTGTCACGCTGAGCCCTCCTGAACACTAGTTATATGATGAAGGTAGTTAATTTTTTTGCAAAGAGAATAATTTTCTGTAATCAGAAAGGAAAAAAATAATAAACACAGGAATAAAAATTGTGTATAAGGCTGGCAGACAAATATTATAAACAGCCCTATTTCATGCTTAGCACAGAAAACAACTGAATTGTGAGCAACCATACAGTATAAAGCTAAAATAAGGAAGAACAGCAAAAGTCGTGGTGAGATGCCAAGGCAGACTAGCAGTGTTTCAGGCCCACCTCCATGATTTACATATATCAAAGCATTGTATATACGTTTTGTAATCACAGTTATTAACTTTTTGGTACTCTGCACAGGAAGGCAGGCTATGGAAGCCCACAGACATAAAGGGATTCAGCTGAGACTGTAATAACCTAATGAACTAATAACTCGGAACCTGCTCATCTTTAATCCGCTTTGGTCTTCCCTCTCGGGAAGGGAAAAGCCCACAAGTCATACTGGAGGTCTCACTCATCTATAGCTCTCTCCTGCTTCCTTGTCTTACTCTGTTTCCAATTTACAGTCTTCCATGGCCCACATCAAGTACTTTTCAGAACAACACTTTTGACTCAGTAAATGAGTTGTCTGCAAGTAAGCTTCTTGCAACATTCTTCTTGAGAAAACAAATACTTAAGTAACTATGGCTTATCCATTTTATAAAAATAAATCAAAAGCTATTTTTTTCTAGAAATGTCTTTAAAATTTTTAAATGTAAGTAAAAGATTCAGATCACGAAGAAAAATGTAGCAGCTTTTAAAAAATGGTGGCAGTATTTGTTGCTTTTCACCAAACTCTGAAATGTTAAATAACACATCTAAAGCACTTCAGTCAGCTTACTTTTTGCACAGATTTCATATTCTTTACTTAAACGAGCACAAATGTTGAAAACATTCTTTCTGCTACATCCCACAGCTACATTGCTCCACTTCTTTTTCCTATTTTATTTCAGGAGACAGAGAGATTGCGGGAAAGGCGACACTGCATTGCTCAAGACTCTGGGCAGATTCTTTACATTTCTCTTCACAAATTGCAGTAATAGCAACAGGGAAGTGAACATATTAAGGTTTGTAAAGTATAGTATATACCAGTAATTGAAGGGAGGCTGCAAAGATGGTCTCTTCTGAGTGGTGCCCAGTGACAGGACCAGAGCCAATGGGCATCAAGTGAAACACAGCAGGTTTCCTCTGAACATCAGGAAACACTTCTTTACTGTGAGGGTGACTGAGCACTGGCACAGGTTGCCCAGAACAGTTGTGGATTTTTCCTCCTTGGAGATATTCAAAAGCTGTCTGGACATGGTCCTGGGCAACCCGCTCTAGATGGCCCTGCTTGAGCAGGCGGGTTGAACAATATGACCTTGAGAGGTCTCTTCCAGCCTGAACTGTTCTGTGATTCTGTGAAATGTCTGAACAGACAGGCACATGAGAAGGACATCTTATGGCCTAATTCACAGCTCCATCCCACATGTGAATGAATGTGCTTTAGACATTCTGAGTCGCTAACAATAGTTTTCCTCCTGTTTGCCTTGGCTATTTGCTCTTTCTCTGAATGCTAATCTTTTCTGTTCTACTCCTTCCCATTCCTCTCACTTTCTCAGAACAATGCAATACGGAAGTAGCTGAAATGCCAACAGACTCAGTAAAGTACAATTTAACTGGGTGCGTGCAGTATAGACACTCTCTAACTCAATTTCCAATCTACAGACCCTATCTTTCCACTCCCAGATTCTCTAAATAGCTTTAGTGTAGTCAGAGGACCATGTTCACTCTGTCTCATATACTAATGATATTACCTCTGCACTCCTATTTCTTCTTCCCTCAATCCTTTTCTCGTTTTTATAGACCAAATAAAAAAAAGATGCAGGGGTAACGTGTACCTTGTCCCCTTGTTACTAAGCCTAAGAGCAATAGAAATTTATAAAGTATTATGCTAAATTTCTAGAGAACTCACGAATAGTCTAGGAGATTTTTTAAAAAGGCGCTTTATTTATGAATTTCCAACCACAAAAATTACTTAAGTATTTATGTTTTCTCTGGTGTTTTACAGTAGTTATGTAATTGCAGGGCAGAAAACAATTATTATTGATATAATTTTTTTCCCTGAAAATGTGATTTGTTATACAAAATCATAAGGTTTCATATTTATGTCCCCTAATCTGATCTCAAAACAATAAGATCCATACCTTACCCCTGCACTGGGCCTGTTTTGCACTGCTCTGCTTTTACAGAATCTTAAAACATTTGGCTGTAAAAGGATTGAAACCAAAGTCTTATTGGTCAGGGACATGAACTCCAGTAAAAGACCTATCTTCAGGCTTCCGTCTCCTCACATACTTCTTGTTCTCCTGCCTTCTGTTCTCCCTGCCTTCTTTTGACTTGAGTGACTGGCACAGCTACTGAGGATGTTGAAACCACAGGCTGTTCCAATCTCTGCCTTCAGACAAGTGATTTTTATTATCTTCAGATTAATTCCTCATTCACAAGTTCAAAACTACACAGGAAGCTCTAAGGGATCAGAAGGACACAGGGATACATACATGCAGCTACAGAATTGAATCTGAAGAATCTTTTTAGATAAGAACTGCAGGGATAGAAGGAACATAGATCACCCACCAATTGCTAGATTGTACCTGTGGCATGAATAACTGGAAAAACAAAACTGGGGTTTTTTTCATACATGCTGATAAACTACATTGGAAACCACTGACAGTCAATGGACAAAATCCCTTTAGAGCAAAGTAATTATCAAAGAACAACACTTAATACGCACGCACAAGGTATCTTCTCCATTAATTTCTCCAAAGATTTCCAGATGTGAAAGATAAGAAAGAAATGCAAGAAAAAGGTAATCGAAACACAGAAGCGAAGAACCACTTTGGAGCATGTGTCCTATGAATGTAGAAAAAAAAAATCCCCAGTTTTCCTCTTATGACCTCCTCTCCTTCCTTTTAAGCAATAGCACCTCATTTCCTTCACATTAGTACTTTCAGTAGGGCATGGATTCACAGAAAGGAATTAGATTTTGAGTGTCTTCCCACACAGTATATTAACTAATAGCTAGAAAAATATGCTCTTCAGACACAGCATACTTTCTTTATTTCAGCATTTTATTCCTTTTAGAATGTCCTTCATTCAAATGGCAGTAACACCAAGTATCTCGCATTATATACTGCCTTTTCTCAAATGTAATAGAAAAGGAAAACATGTGAAGTCTACCTAAAATAATAAGCTACTGAATTCCATGATGATACCACTTGGACCCTATAAGAAGTGGTAAATGAACTCTCGTGATCTCAAATGGCAAATATGGAGAAAATTTTACATAAGAAGTTGTATCAACTGCTTCTTGTATACTTTCATAGCTTCATCCTTCACTGGGCACGTTCTTAACAAAATACAATTTAAAGAATGTGTCATAATTTAAGTATTTTAAATAGTTCCTGTTATTGAAAAGAGGAACCCTCTGGACATGTTTTAAATCCATCACCAGATACCAGAAGTACACTTTACAAAGAGGCTCAATGTAAAAATATTGACCGAAAATTCTTTATCAAGATTAAATTAATATAAATACTTAAACAGTAATGGTAAATTGAAAGTTTCAAAGCTATTATATTTTTGATCAGTTCTGTAAGTTTTGAGCTCTGCTCTCATAATAGCAGATGCTGCACTTCTGTATTCTATAACTAAGTCACACAGGAAAAGCTTATTAATAGTGATTCTTTGCTTTGGGTTTTTTAAAGAGTAAATCAAAGTTGTTCACTCATCACTATCAGCCCTCAAAGCCGAGATACCTGACCACAGTGAAGTGGCTAGAAGACAGTGCAAAACATCTCCTGAGAAATATCAGTAAAGAAATTATAGAAAATCTGAACACTTGTTGCTTTTCTCTGAAAACTTACAAAAGTGTATCTGAAGAATAAAATATTAACCAACCTTTAAATACAGACATGCAAAGATTATTTATTCTGTCATTTAAAAAATATAATCAGCATATATCACTCAGCAAAGTAATAAAAACACTCTCTGGCTTCTAAAGATTGTTTTCCTTCATGACGTACAGTGCAATACTAAATAATACAGGATATGGGGTTTCAACACAATAAAAGATATAGTTCATTTGTTGTGATCTGTACACAAAACGCAGGAACCTTTTCTTGTTACAGAAATATTTTCCTTCACTGATACCACACATCAATTACGATATCCAACTAGCATAGCAATTTGTCTGAAAACTTAATCAAAGCTGTAAACTATGGAAAAGAAAGAGATCAAGAACTCACAGAACCTACACAGAGAGCTACTATTTTGCAGGCAAAAATTTATCTTGAATGGTTTGGGTTGACATTATTAAAACATGTTTTTTATGCAGAACACTGTAAATATTTTCTTCCAAAAAACCCACACCAACACACCTGATCAAATTATAATAGTGCAGTATTATTAGTTTCACATGATCCCAATTCCACACAGTGGGTGTTGAAAGGTTTATTTATGCCGAGTTGTACCCTAAGGTAATACAGTTTTCAAAAATCAGAATCCTACAATAATAACCTCGGAAAGACAGCAGCCTGACGATCAGTCTCAGGTAAGAAGAATTATTTGAATCCCATGGACAGTAAAGCAGGTCCTTAGAAGTGACAATTTCCTTTTTATTTTTCCCTTTTTTTATTTTGATTTTGTTATTAGACCCTCAACTCGCAAATGCTCAACTGTCACAAAAGATCAGTGTTACTGAACCACCGGCATTAATCTGTTGTTTGAAATATATAAAGAAAGACAAATAAAGGAGACATTGCAAAATGTCTTCCTCAAGTAGAACCAGATATTGAAATGATAAATAACATAACCTATGAGCACTAGTTATAATGTTCTTGGGCAGAAGAGATTTCTAAATATCAAAGACTGTTGCTTCATTGTCAGATGGTCCATAAATAAACCATGGTCAATTCATGACATTGGACCTTTTCTTCTTGCTATGCTACTGTAAATAAGTGTGTTCCCCTTGCCTGTCTGAATTCTACATGCCTATTTCCAGAAATGCCGCAGCATATAAGTAACACTGTCATGTCCGTTTTGTCAACTACATGCTGATTATCCTTTTCTATCTGCAGTTTGGGAACATTATCAAGGTCAGGAGCAGTCGCTCAGAAAACCGATCCTGAAGCTCTTATATCTGATAATTTCTGTAAGGAATTTTTATAAATAAACTTGGCAATGTAATAAGTGAAAAAGCTACCTTTCTTACATACTACAGAAACAAAAATTGTACCAGTAGCCTATCAAGTATCTACTCAATGTGTTCATTTATTGCATCTAATCATGTCATACTCCACAATGACACAAGTCTAATTTACCGTTGCCACATCTAACTCCCACGTGTGTTTGGGCAAATGCCCACCTCCTTCAACTCTCCTGACCTCCACTTTTTTATTTCTTTTTTGACAAATTGGTTATGAGGCATTTACAACTGATGCACATATCGCAAAATTATTTCTGCCAAGCTTCCTCCATGACCTGCCCGTGGGACATGACATGCTCTGAGATGCATCGCTCTATCAAACTGAATCTTTCCAGGACAATGCAAATTATGACAAATTCCATCATCCCGCATTATGCGCTTCATGCTAATCTTCCTAATTCGAGAAAATCAGAAGGGCTTGCTGTTCTGCTGAAGGGCACGTTGTCTGAATGAATGATGGTGAAAGAACATTCACAATCCCCTTCATCTTCTAATCCCAGCTGTGGCCACCTCTGCCCTAAAACCACTGAGCAACCTTTCCTCCTATGTAATTTTTGCATCAGAATTAACTCAGGATCAACCTTTTGACAGAGTAGAGAATAAGAATTGTTTTTTTGGTTCTGGAGCTCAGCAGTAGCACATCTTTAGAAAAGCATTTTTAACACAATTTTTGCCATAGACTTTTTCTGCCTCCTTCTAGTCTGCCAGACTTTCACAGTAGGAGTGCAATCGCCATGGAAAGTGAAATTACCTCCAAGAGTGGATTTTGAAACAATATCAGCAATAAGTCTGAAGAAATTTCTTGAAAGTCTCGAACACTTTTGATTTAGGGAGGTTATGCTGCTGCCTCAAAGGAAACAACTAACCTGCAAGACTTTCTTCAGAAAGTCCCTAGGATAGAAACAGCTGCCTCTCTGAATCATTCTTCACTGGCTCAGAAGGTGGCAGTATTACTACATGAAAGAAACTTGCCATCTACCTAGTATTCCATATCCACATTGCTGAAATAAACATGTTTAATTCCCAAAGCAGCATATATTTCATCCTGTGGCATAATTTACTTATAACATTAAAACTCAAACATGGAGCAATTTGTAGCAATAACTATGATTATGCTGTTAGTGGCCCTAATGTCACTCTCTAGATTAGGCTAAATGATACCTAGCACCGAAGAGCTTCTGTGATTTATTTTTTATTATCACTGGTAGAACTTGCATGCTTAAAAGGCTCCCCATTCAAATTATTCAGTCTTCTCGATGACTGAGATAATCATAGAAATTCTTAAAAGAAATGGTACAAGTTTTAAATCATAGCCATGCTTAAAATATATGAACATTTTGGGCAGGCAGATATGTTATTATAGATGTAAAAATAAAACTTCACAGTAAAAATACAATGCGTACTGCAGAAGGAGAATTAAAACGTATCACAGTCTTTGCAATCTGAAAGATTGAAAATTAAAAGGGTTTAGAATCAAGAAAAAAGATTTATCGTTTTATGAAATGAAATGTATGCTTTAAAAACATTCTCAGAAATATTAATAAATAAATCTATGAAGCTTTTTCATTGAAAAGGAGAGAACATTAAGATTTTTAAATAGCTTTTCCTTTAATTTACATCTCAACTAATGGGATCCTTTTCCTACCTATTTATATATTCAGAACATTTCAATCTACAGGAACTCTGTCAATATTACAGATATTTCTTTCATCCTATTACTTTAAATTAGGACAGAATATTTATTTATGAAAAATTAAATGTAAGCCATACTTTCTAGTTGAATAAGCTTTTCAGAATGAATAAACAAACACATACTCGGTAACTAAAATGTAGACAAGTTTTATTCTGCATTTACAGTCTATGCTTTAATGGAATCTTGCATAATTGGCTTGATGCTTTAGTGAGTCTTCATACATGCCTAATAAGTACATAGCACAGATCCACATTAAACTATTTCTAAGAAGAGACAGGAAGATCTTTAGCTTTATACTTCATTCCCAGTGAGCCCAAACCCTCAGAGGTAAATGACTATGTGAGCATCATTTCAGCAAAAGGCACCGGGCACACCCTGTGCATGCTGCGGCTTGTTGACATGAACCAGGGCAGGCAGACACCAATAATACATGAAGTGCGGTTCAGAGGCAATTAGGATCAGTTGTCAAGGCCAGGCCATTAATGAAAGAACATGTCAGAGGAGCTGGAGACTTCAATGGTTGAGGGCAAGAAGGCGATTTAGTGTGACAGATCGAGTCCTTCCAATGTCCTCAGTGGTACATGCTAATACCAGCCTTAACAACCTTTTGTGGCAGTGTATAATGCGACTAACATGGACTTTGATTCAGCAAAATGACTGCTGCCACTGTTAGTCTGTCTCATTCCAACAACAGTAAAAGCACTGCTACAAATAATTACCCACTTCCTTCTCCCCCTCCTCCATTTAATGCAGCAGTCCTTTATGCGTGCCATACTGTTTCCCACTAGAAGGTCACAACGTTTATCATGCTGCTTTCTTTTCTTTCTGTCATGCCCTTTCTATTTGTTAATATAATCTGAAATCATCCTGTAAAACAGTTTTGTTCAAGTACAAGGAAATTAACTGTAAATTCAACATTACCTCAAGTGACTAATAACAAATACAAAAAGAATGAACCAAACTGGTCTAAAGGATTCACTACCTATTCTGTCAATTATGCAAGGAAAATGCTGCAATGTGAGATAATTATTAACATCGTCTACTGGATCAAAAAATGTATGGCAACTTTAACCTCCATGGAAATTAAATCCTGGAGCTTTATACATAACGTGGCACTTGACTGTTTTTCCTATTGTTACTGTCAGAGCTACCAAGTGCTAATTTCCGTAAAAAGCTGCAGACCTCAAATTCCTAACACTCAATTACAGGATGAAAGGAAGCATAAATGTAGAAAGAAAAACCTGAACCAGGAGTTATATTATAGGCACAGTATGGAAATCAGGAGCAACATCTTCACTGAAAGAAGACAATGTTGGGTTTTCTTTATAGAAGATATGATCTGTTTTATGAAGGACAGTTTTCAAGTAAGTTAAGACTTCATAAATAATTTCTAAACAACATTACCTAACTTTGAAAATATGATTCTGGTACTCAGTACTTCTTTCAATATCAATTTCTTTCTAAGGCTTCAACAATCTGAGAGAAATTTGTGACTCCAGACATGGCAGAAAGAAAAAAAATGGTTAGTGATATTCACCAGAATTCCCCACACATTTGATGGGGGAATTCATAGATTTGTCAAAGTAAGCACTGTTCTATCAATGATGAAAATTACATCGTGAGCCCTATTTTACTCCCTTTATATCAGATGATGTGGCTCTCCACTATCACTTCTGTCATTTGGCAATGCCTGAACTGACCTTTCTAGAGGCAATACTTATCCGTGAGTGACAGGAGAAACTATCTCCAGCAGGATGAATTTCCTTCTCTCTCTTCATTTCTCTCCACTTTGCCTACTTTCTATCTGACTTGTTTTAGTTTCTCTCATTTTTTTAATAACTTTTTAAAAATAATTCTTCAGCTAACTTTTTAACTGACCTTTGTCAACATTCCCTTTTCAACCCATAGTTTTAACCTTTTGAATGTCTCCTTTGTTTTATTTGATATATTTTACTATTGTTTGTTTCTTCACAACCTTCACCCTCTTAATTTAATTCTTTGCTATTTTCCTTTTCATTCTTTCCTTTTCTCTTGCACCTTTTTCAGCTCCTGGGCCCACTGAAGTTAAGAGAAAAATCCCACTGACTACGATATGAGTATGCTCGACTGCAAGTATTTAGCCAACATCTGTGTGTCCAAAACAAGTAGCAATTGTTGGCATTTAACACGATTACTTGTACTGGTACATTTTGATGTCGTAATGTATAAAGGATAGGATTACAATAATTCTTACACTGTACTACAGTTACAGGTCCATGGTGCAGTACGACAAACACTAAGCAGAAATATCATTAGAGACAGCAGTGATCTAATATAATTTACCTACATTATTTTGGATCGTAGTAAGTACGTACAAATGAAAGTTACAACTAATCCTTTGCATATATACTAGGAATTAACATTAAATTAAAAGTTAAGCATGCGGCTAACCCAGTTCATCCTTAAGATTTGGATTCACATTGGCATTAACATTCTATCTGAAAAATTGATACCTCTCCAGATATGCCAGTGATTATGCTACCCTTCTTTACCAAGAGTTTTAATTTTTAAAAAAAAAAAGATGGAGAGTATTATCAGAGGATAATTTTTTTAAAAAAAATCATTACACTGTATTGCAGTATTTTACGAAGAGAAGTAGAATGTCTGGGAAACTTAAGATAACAGGACACACACATTTAAAGGATATTTTCACTGTTCTGTGCTTTTGTGTAATACTTCTCTTCCTTTTGTGTGATGCTTCTCTTCCTTTTGTGCCTGTATCGTGACTTTTCTTAAAATTCATTGTAAACATTTGCTTCAAGATTATTATTCTTTTTTGTAGATACTTACTGATAAAATATTTCCTGCACAATTCAACAATGCTTTTTATTTACTAACTCAAGTTGTAATGCTATGTTACTGGATGGTTTGGTAATAATTATCATAAACATAGGAATTAATGATCATTAGATATGTGGATGAAGGACACAATTAGCTAAAATAATCCTCATCACGAATATTTAACATCATGAAACTCTAAAATTTTACAGAATTTTTAGACATACTATAGAAGACATCCTTCTGTGGAATTATAATGCATCTTTTCACAGAAATGAATGAGGCTTTAAGAGCAAATAGGAACATTCTTGAAAAGTAAACCGGAGAACTGAACACAAATTAAATTATAATATTAACCTACGAGAAACTGCAATATTAAATAATCAAGATGTATGTCTAAACTGGAACTATTTTCACTGTCCACTCACATATGTGGACATACTTCTCTTCTGTTTGCTACCAATTCATTTCAAATGCCTGGAAAAATCAAAATGCATTCCAATGTAACAGAGTCCTTATACAAAGTCTGTGATTTCAAGTAAAAAAATTTTTCTTCTTACAGAAGAACTCTCTCTCTCAAATTACTCTAGTGAGGGAATAAAATGGCAAAGAATAAGACAGAAAATAAATATATCATACCAGTAAAAAAAAAACCAACAACTCTCACCAAATGTAAGTGCTAAGAATGGCAGCAAAAGAAATATAAAAACATAATTAGAAAATAAAATAACTTATCTGCCTAACGAATTATCTTACTTTTACATACTACTTTTAATCGCCAAGGACCACAAAATATTTCACAAATAGTTTTTAGTATATTTAGGGGAAAATTAATTCAACACTTCTATATAGCTCCAATTTCAAAGAGAAGAAACAGGTCACACTAACAACATATCAACCAACCAGAAGTAAAGTGATCTTACCTAGTTGACAATGAGTGGGTAATTTTCTCTAAAAAGTTGTCTAATTATGCAACATGAACTTGACGAGAACTTTGGAGCCAAAGCTCTTATTTTTGAACACTGTCTGGATCGCAACCACGAATTACAAAAGCCTCAACTTTATTTCAGTGTGCTTACTGAGAAAGAGAAGTGGTTCAGGAAGCAATGCATGGCAAAATGTCATACACAACATGCTTTCATATATTAACATGTCAGAATCAGTATGAGTAAGTCACCACAAACTCACAATATAAATACAACTATCATTTAGAAGTACAACAGAAGACAACCAGAAATTAACTTCAAATGAGTAACAAGCATGGGGGAAAAACACGTAAACCTTTGAAGACACTTTGGTTAGCCTTGGAAACAAAAACAAACAAAGAAACAAACAAGATATCAAAAGTTGCTCTCTGGTGCAGAGATATCAAATCCTGTACTCTTTAAGCCTAAGACAAGTAAATCTCCTGGCACAGCATGTAAACTTGGTTTTTCCATTTTAAGCTGCCCTAAAATGCAACAGTCAGGTTGACTAAGAGATATTTCCTTGTTTTGAAAATGTTGTCCTGTCTCATTACAAAGAACTACTAAGAGACTGTTCTGAAACAGAATTCTCTCATAGGATTTCAAGGTTGTTTTTTTGTTAGGCTGACAGAGTTTGTGGTGAGAAATGGTACAACTCAGGGATAGAATGTGCTCAGTCCCTGAAAAGTTACCTAGAGTTGAGCTGAAAGCTGTGCCTCTCTAACAATGGGCAGCTGATGATAATGCTGTCTTAAAAGAATTATTTTTTTCAAGTTCGTACAGTAGTAAAAGGAAGCTTGGTCAGCAGAAATTGAAGGATGACAAATATTTGTGGTCCCCTGAGTTCAGAAAGAAAGAATGTGAAAACAGCTCTGTCCTTAAAAGGCAGATGATCTCACCAAGAGCCATGGAAACAACCCATCCAGGCTCTCAAGACAGCCACCTCTGCCTGCACCTCTTGAGGGAGACAGATGCCATGTGATCTACTTGCACTGAAAGAGTGCAAGACAGAAACCAGTCTGAAGAGCAGCACAGTGCTTCAGATTGAATTCCCCAACCCAACTGACTAATGGTTTCAGCAGTAAAAAATGGATAAAAGCAGAGGTTTCACATTTAAAATAGATGCCAGAACTGGAGCGTCAAAAGCTGATTGGAAGAAAGAAGTTTGACGTATTTTTCAGGTTCATTATTATTTCAGTGTGCAATGATACAGAGGGTACCAATGTATCACAATCAGTTCATCTTAAACTTACTTGCAGTACTACAGAAAAAACACAGCTACGCTTATCAGGAGACACTGGTGTCTCACTAGAAGAGTACTTCTGCAGAGAAATAAAAGTGAAGAAATTATTAACTTGATGTCTTGTAACATCTTGTAAGTATTGGATACCTTCCCATATGACCACAAAACTGGACTACAGCAGAAGGTGTCTATTATGAACAAAGAAATATAAGGACACCTGTAGAAAACAAGTGAACAGGGAAGAAGGGCTGGTCCATATGAGTATCCCAGTAGCTACACAGACACAGCAAGGTGTCCTCACAAGTGGAATTTGGGCAAATCTAGTCAGGAGAAATACCAGCTACACAAAGAAGCAAGACATGATTTCTGTAGATGCTAGAGAACGTCTAGGGATGAATTATCTAGGGCATGGCACAGCTCACAAACAGTTAACCTAGTGAAAATCTGAAGAGAAAGAACACGAGCACTTCAAACCTGTCACAATAATCACATAACTGAACCTCTAGAGAAAGAGACAATGTTTCAGTTACTGAGCTCAACCCTCAGGCTCTCATGCCTCAAATTCACAAACAAAAACAAACCGGGATGGGGGATGGAAGATCTGCGGTGCCAAAATGCCAAGACAATGTAGTGGGTCCAAATAGATTTGCCAATAGTGAATACATAATTTTGAAAAAGATGTCTGAACCCTCATTAGGATCCCTCCCTTAAAACACACTGAAGCAGAACATGAAGAAGCAGCAAAAAGTATGAATAAGGGGCATGTGGATAGGAAATAATTAGGGTGATTGGTCTGAAACAAATGCAACAGCTTTTGAAGCTAAATACAAGGTGAGGAGAACTACACAAGTACCATTTGTGTGATCTTTTAAAGAACAATGGAAACTGTAGAGGAGAAGAGATTTCAGGAGAGGAGGTAAAAGGAGAGAAAGAGAAGATACTACTTAGGAGAGACACTAAGGTAGGTTATAGCTTCTAAAGCATATAGAGGTTAAGGAAGACTACAGTGTACAACAAAACCACTGTATATTTTTGGTAAATTATTTTTTGAAAATTACTGTAGAATAACAAATTCAAGCTCTTATTCTCATCTTCTGAAGATATTTTTGTGAGTTTCCTTTAAGAATCAGACTCAGAGATTACAGAACAACTGTTTTATGAGAAATGTTTACCTGGATAATTTTTGTTCTTTAAGGACTTTCTGTACTATTCAATCTGGGGCATCTTGGTGGCTCAGTTTCACTTGCAAAGTTACTATGAAAGTTCTTGAAATGTATTATGACCCTGGAAGTGCTGGTATAGAACGCAGAGAAGATAAATGGGTCTGCTGTAGGGATTACTTACTTTAGAGGTGTCTTGGCAAGTTTTCCATCTCATGCTCAGCCACACTTTTGATCCATTAAGTGTATTTGGTACTGCACAGTGTTTGCTTCTACTGATAAGCCCAGCGAGGCCAGAGGGGCTGTTTGAACGCTAGGACGGGCTGTTCTGAGATTTTTTCTAGGAAGATTTTTTTTTCCAAACTAGGATCTTTTTTCTGCTATAGGCTGTAACTGTGCAATGATGTTCTACAAATTCCACAGATGGATGGTACACAACAACTAAGGATTTAGGATCAGTAATGGCATTTGCTTTTAAGTGATTAATTTTTAACACTGTATTTGAGTGGCTCTTTTCACAAGAGTGTTTTTATCGATTTAAAACCCCCTTCAGATGACAGAGACACGCATATAAAGTATTCTGCTCAGAACAAATGTCTTATTTAAGGATATGACCGTATTTTACATCTCTTAACAGTTTGGTACATATCTTTATTTTATTGAGATAGGTGGACTCATATTTTCTACAAGCTGCAGTTTTTAGGTTTTGATAAGGATGACAGCATCTAGGAAAGTAATATTGGTGTAGGAACATTCCAAAGATCGCTTGGCAGAAAGCTGATAATTATTGAATTTGTGGTGGAAATCAATAAAGGAGTCTAAGTTTACAGTCCAGATAAAATTTTCATCTGTGTCTGTGAGATATGCCATGATATCATAGTGTAATTATTCAGAAACTCTTTTCCAAAGCAACCAATGAAAAGGTTGACTACTTGTGGGGTTATTTACCATGTGCATTGCTCTGTAAAATCTGGTGCAGGTGAGATTAGTGAAAGCACAGTTAGTTGTTCTCATGGGAAAACAGAGACTTTTCTTTCAGGTTTTCAATTTTTGGTCCTTTTCTTGTAAACCTTCAAGTGGGTACCATCATGAGGTGGCATACTGGCTATGAGGCTGTTGAGCAAGAGCTCTCCCTGTTGTGGAGAAAGTCTCTTGTTCTCTGTGGAAAACTTGCGGTATGCATAACAGGGGACTGAGGCTTTGGTAAGGGTTTCAAGGATAGAGTAGTAGTAGATGGAGCCTATGGTAGCTGAAGATGTGATTTTGTCTATTATAACATTTTTGATCTAATGTTTTTGATGATATTGGTGATCATCTGGCATTTGTCATATAAAGTAACAGCACTGAGAATGGCTTAAAAATGTTTTTTTGAAGAAAGTGGTAAAATAAAAACCCTCTCATTCTCTGCCTAACAATAATTATTCCTATTTTTCATAGGTCAGAAACACTGGTCTCTGCCAAGGACAGAACTGGTCAGCTTGCTTACAATGATGAGACTGGAATTAGATATTGCCATAGTTATTTCTTACGCAGTTGCTTCCCTTTCCATTCTTTTTACCTTATAGCAAAATTTCAAACTGATCTTTGGCATCAGCCTTCCTTAAAGAATCTAGGAAATAAAGCTTCTTATGATAGTAGAAATATAGTACATATAATACAGTTGATAGACTCCTTGGAACCATGGGATCAGCAAGCAGACAGCAGTGATGTTTATAGGTTTAAATTATGATGTCCCCTTTTCGAGACATCATGAAAGAAAACTGTTGGTCATTTACCAATCTAAAGTTAACAGTAAACAGTGTTCAAAATAAACAATGCAGCAGAAGCTATGGCTCTTAGTGAATGCTCTGTTAAAGATCTAAATTTAGGTAGAAGATACCAGAATAAGCATGTAACCAAGGTCAGTATATCACTAGGATCAGCATATCACTGAGATCATAGATTGGTGAAAAGATTCAGCTGGACTTCAGAACACGATGCTGAAGATTTTGTTGTCTTGGAATTGCCCTCGTATGACTTGGAAGACTACTTGTTCTATGTCCCCTTTGATTACAGAGATATCTGGAAAGAGGATCTGCCTTTTCACAGTAAGCAATGTTCAAAAAAGATGAATTCTTTTGGACTTGATGGGAACTAGATGAGAAAAAAACAAAGTTGCTTGCAAAAAAAAGGGTAAGTAGGAAAATAGGCATTTTAATTTAAATAAAATACCAAGAGATCATGCCTGGAAAAATCATTGCAACGCTTAGAAGAATTGAAAATATGACTGCCAGCACATACTCAGTCATGCATTGCACATGTTCAGTTGCTTGGAAAGTGTGACATTCATGTCAAATCAAGGGAACATGCAGTTACCCGGAATGGGCTGCTCATAGTAATCAGACAACTTATGATTCATCTTCATTACTAAATCCCAGGCAGGTTTTCCATTAATAGAAATGTTGCAAGCTTTTCATCCATAAATTAAACTCTAATACATAAAATTTAGGTATATGAGCAGAACTCAGTGGGCTTCCTCCCACATAGAGAGGTAAATTCACACATAACTGCTCACAGACTTTGTACAATAACAACACATTTCCGTAACAATGAAAAATGGCAGGCCACAGCCTTCACATGTGTCATTATCACGAAATTATTCATATCTGCCAATAAATAATCTGTAATCACACGCTTAAAGCTTTATTAGAATACTGAAAAATAGTTTTATCAGTAAACAAGGTCAGTAAGGCGTG
>NW_010192956.1:23457-43457 GCF_000695765.1 Mesitornis unicolor | reverse complement strand
GCCACTTGGATCAGACTTTATTGTATCAATGAAGTAAGAACTCAGCACCATTTGAAAAAGATGCTTGTATAATAACTTCTGACTCTCCGAAAATGACAGATCACTTGGTTTCAACTATACAGTTTGCTCTTCACTATGAAAATCCATTTAGTAATTATGACACAAAGTAAAATCATTCCTGATTTATGCAAGTAACAACAAAATAGAGGGAACGAATGGATTATGAAGAATCACATCAGTGAGACAGGACCAAGGATTGATTGAGTCAGAAATAAAAACAATAAATTTGGTAATCTGCTTGAGGAACGATGCTTCCCATCAAATCATAAAAAGTTATCAGGAAATATCCTATCAAACAGCTGGAATTAACTACTGATTCAAATACTGAAAGCTGCTGAGCTTTTAATATTTGGATCTTTCTCAATCCCTTATCTATAGAAGAGTTCAAGACTAAAAGCAAAATCACAACAATTAGTTATTCTGTAACTAAGCAACAGTGTTTTTACAAATTTCACTATAATAGTTCCTAACATTACCTCTAGTCTGTGAAGCTGAAGATTAAAAATTCATCCTCTGAGACATTTCTATCTGGTAACTTTTTTTTCCAGACATACCAACATTTTTCCTGTGGACTTTCCTGTATACAGTAATTTTAAATCAACTCATTATGACTGACTTTTAAGTGCTTATAAACTACATATAAATTTTTCAGCAGAAAACTCTTTACAAGATATATATGCTAAAATATTCTTGCTAACATCTAAATTTCGTATCACAGACCATCCTGCTGCACTGTGTCCAGAACATAGCCCTAATGATGCTGAAATGCAGATGAAAAGCCCTAAAGCATTCTATGTGGAACATCACTTACTATACACTTGTGTAATAATTCAGTAATTTTCCTTAATATTAATATGTCTGGGAGCACTCGAAGAGAGTAGTCTTCGTTTTCTTCCCAGCAAGTGGGGGAGGGAATAAATCACACTTTGTCCTTCATGCTAACTGCTACCTCAGATCCTTAGTTGTCTCTTTCAGCTGTTGAGTAAGCAAGAAGTGTGGATCCAAAACCCCCAAAGAAATTCCAGATTTCCCTTTAAACAACCATTTCAACCACTCTCACTGCACCAGATAGTCTCAGCAGTGATGACTGATCCCATTCTCAACATCAATACCACTAACTGACTTCTACTTTTGTATACCTTGAGGCTTGAACCACAATTACTGATGGAAGCAAGGATTTACTAAAAATAGGGTAGCAGTGCTAATTCTCCCTAATGTTTCTTTTTAAGACGTCTTACCATTAAAATAGAACTTCCTAGCTGATGGTACCCTCCAAGAGGTGATACACTTATCCCCTGTTATTTGGTGGACTTTAAGACACCGGGTGTGACTGTATGCCACGTCCCTCAGTGCTAGCAGACAGCTTTGATCCATATTTTGGTCAATAGTACTAATTAAATACAATGTTTCGCAGTCAGGTTGGTTAATTTTCACCTAAGCATATGACATACAACGAAACGAACAGCAAAGATGCAGAGTTCAGTTCTGTCCCATTGTTTTCTGACTTGCACACCTATAGTCTCCATACAATTTAGAACACTCTCTGGGTTGCCCTTACACTACACATAACTATTTCTGGCAACACCTAGGGAAGCAACAACAGTAATTTTTATATTGGTGACAAGGTTACCTATGTAGGAGCAGGTATGCTGGAGTACGACTTGCTTTCCTTCATCTACTAAAATTACAGTGTCTTAAGTGCTCTTCCATGCAACACCATTAATGATCTGAAGAGAAAGTGTTAGAGCAAGCACATCGTTTTTCTATTATTATGCTACTTCCTTTCTGTTATTCTGTCAGTAAATTTGTAATTTTAGTGGTAATCATAAAATCTGACAAAAAATTTAGGTTGGAAAGGACTTCTAGAGCCACCCAGTTCAACCTTATGCTTAGAGTAGGGTTTACTTTGACATTAGAGCAGTTTGTTGAGGGCCTTGTGCAGTCAGGTTTTGAAGACCTGCTGGCTACAACTTTGCTAATGCAGCCTTCTATTTAGTCAGCTTTCATTGCTGCAATGGCGAACTTCCAATTTACTTTCAGATTGCTGACAATTTAAAAGTATTTTAAATGGTTAACTATATCTTTAAGAATCATACCATGATCTCTCTCAGTTCCTGATTCATTAGGAGGAATTTTCTGACATCTTTCTTTCTTCATCCTTCTTCAGCTGATCTCCTTACAAATGCATGGATTATGTAAAATATACATTTTGTTTAACAACAGCTAAGCGTGCTTTTGAAAAACTGCAACCACTCAGATAGTTTAAAGCAGCCAGGTAATCTTTCCTGGTGAACACAGCAGACAAGGCTATTTCAAACACCACTTTTAAAGCCATCTGATACAAATTGTGCACAAAACTCTATTGGATCATTTTCAGTTTTGAAACTCTTTTGTTTTTTATATTTGTGCTACTGACTTCTGACAGCAGGGAGGAGAAAACTGATACAAAGATGCCTGAAGGATGACTGAAACTGGGATTTGGCAGCTGTCAGAGCAAAGAACTGAGGTCACAAGGAAAAGCTCAAAGGTTCAACACACATAATCGAGTCACAGATGCATATAGGTTGGTATGTGTATAAAATACATTATGTCACCATCAGAAACTATTACAGAATATGAGAGTATGATAAATTCTACTGTGGCAGTTTATTTGTTCCAGATAGAAAAACATTAAGAAACTTTGCCAAAGCAACTGTAAGTGCAAATAGACTTTTAAATTACATTAACACACCAGAAGAATATCTGGTACAAACACTGTCAACTTTCTGTGCATTCTTAGATAAGAATGCTTAAATAATTTTGTACAACGCAATAATTTGGACTAGGCAATGTAGTACACAGAAGTAGTATTGGTAAGAAAGGAATATATACATTTTTTGCAACAGAAAATGCGAGACACTTCATCAGTTGTCAGAACAGTACTTGCTGGGCAGAAGGTACCATATTAGGAAAAAATATTTTTATTCAATTTTTTCCATGATGCCTCCTTTTCATACTTCTAGTATTGTGCAATATTCTATTAAGTTTGTTATTAACCTTGCTGTACTTTTAAATGCTTAAGCTGTACCAAGAGTCCCAAGAGGGATTTCATTAAATAAGCATTTTAGGACTGATTTACGTATAAAAAAGTTTGAACTTGTTTGCTTTAAACAAACAAATTACAAATATCCTTGGATGTTCCTAAATTGTGTTTATATTCTAGGCAGATTATGAAAGTGTATGTATGACACAATTATTTGGTCTAACTATAATACAAAACAAAATTAGGCTGTTCTTGAGATTCCCTGCAAAGAATAATTAACCTGTCTTATCACAGAATCACAGAATGTTAGGAGTTGGAAGGGACCTGGAAAGATCATCCAGTCCAACCCCTGCCAGAGCAGGATCACCCAGACCAGGTCACACAGGAACGCATCCAGGCGGGTTTTGAATGTCTGCAGAGAAGGAGACTCCACAACCTCTCTGGGCAGCCTGGTCCAGTGCTTATGATCACAAAATGAAAGACTCGTGTGGGTTAAGTCTTTGTTTTGCCCATAAGTTTTAAAAATATAAATTTGAAATGCTCATTTTTAATTCATTTTTTTAGACATTTTCTTTTGCACATTCAGATGAGGGAGAAGGTGACTTTATAGCTGTACTCACTTCAATGAGCTGAGATGGATTCACATGAAGTAACAAAGATTCCCTACCTTGACGGACTGGCTGTAAGGTCCTATGCTAGCAGGTGCCCAGTGGGAAATGCTCTGTACATGCATGACCAGTTTTTCATCAAGTAACACATCATCTGTTGCAATGTCATACTTATGTGCAAGGCAGTCAATGCAAAACAGTACTCCATCAGGTAACAGGGTTTCCACACATACTCTGAAAACAGAAGACAATTATTTTTTTCAAACAGAAAGTTTGCTTGCGCCAACATTCAGCATTTATTTTCCACAGGTTTTTCATTTAGATACTATGTTACGAAATTTTGTCAGTAACATAAAAAAAAAAGCTATGGTATCGCCATAAACTGCTACACTGTTATCTCCTCTTCAAATAATGATCAACTTGATACTTCCAGCAAGATAATTTCCATTACCGCGGAGAAACTAGCACCACAGCAAATGGCTCATTTCCATTTGGTTATTTTTATGATGTGCATTGCTTTACTAAGAATACATGAGTTCTCTTAGTGAAAACTCTCTACCACACAACTCTGGAAATGCCAGATAAATTATGCTAAGCAGCCTTCAGACTGCGCATATCACTGTCATATTATTACCTCCATACTTTTTTCACTCAATCTCCTGCCAGCGGTTGGAATAGAGGTTCAGGTTTCCAAAAAGCAGCAGCTTATTGTTCCTTTACACCCTTCTCACATGTTATCATGCAATACTGAGCATATTTTTCTGTTACACTTCAAGCTGCATGACAGACACACATGTAACACAGGACTGAAAACCTACTTAATTCATTTTAAAAGTTCACTTTTATTTGCTCCAAGGAAGACCAAGTGCTTGGATGGACAGACAGACAGACCGACTGTTGCATGTGGCCAGTGAAAAAGCAGAGTGGGACGGGAGAGGGGGTGGTGTTGAAGGGGAAAGCAACATTTCAGAGCCTGAAAAATAACTTTATTTGCAGTCCATGCATAAAAAAAGTCATTTATTTCCCAGCAGAAAACCAACAAAAAATTACTTGTTCTGTTTACATATCATGTAACATAACCTTACAAAAGTCTTCTCATCTTGCTTATTTCTTCCAAGAAAACTATTTTTCTCCCTTCCTCCCACACGCAAATATGGTATTTTTTCCTCATTACCATCATCATAAGCATGGATGAATGGATTTTCTGCTTGGGCTGGTAAATTTTCAAGACAATTTTGCAAATTTAGTGCAGATCCACACCCTTGAGTCAGTGCTTCCAGCATATTGCTTGTGAGAACTCCCACAACCAGGTCCCTGTGCATAATGCAATGATGCAGCCATGCAAACTGCTGTGTAATTTTTCTTTTGGACAAAATGCAACATAAATCCATTCCATTAAAATAATAATAAAAAGCCATTTTTCTGCAACATCCTAATCTTTCTACCTGTTATTTTAATGATGAAAGACTATGTGGCTAGCTATGCAAATATGGAGACTTAAAACACGTAGCAGCATGAGATATGAAGGAAGCTAAATCAGGAGAAGTTAAGTGTCATAAAGAGAATTTAAAATACATAGGAGTGGAAATTCAGTTTTGTGTAGTTTACAGCTGGGACTACATCCCTCCTCTAAAGGCACACACAACCAGCACTCCATCCCTCTGTGATTTAGTAATCCTGGTCTACAATGAGAGCCTCAGAGAAGCCTCTTTCTGCTCTCCTTTAGTATCTTCTGACACCCTGACAGTGTAAGAGAATATGAATCCATGATGATATACATTATCTTAACAATGTCTTTTAACTGTTTGTCATACCATACTTAAAATTCACATGCCTATCCTACACTTCTTATTCTGTAATAAGAGGATAAAAAAATAGCATTTTCTATTAGAAAATTGCTAAACAGTTGGTTTTAAAAACAGGAACAAGACATGAGGTCTGACCTCACAGTTGTCCCTGCTCTGAGCAGGAGATTGGACTAGATGACCTCCAGAGGTCCCTTCCAACCTGCATTAACCTATGATCCAAGTTGAATTTTTCAAGCTACAGCAGTTCTGCATACTGAGCATATTATGTCCGATGCTTAAGAACATGAACTACTGTAATAATATATAAGCTCTTTTGACAAAGGCAATAAAGAATTTCCAAATAGAAAATAAGTTTTAGCACATAACTTTAAAAAAATCAGAACAAAAATTCAAGGGCTAGGTGTTCGTTATTCTATTTCCAATGGAAACCAAAACCAAAACACCCAAAGAACACAGGAATCACATATTGCATTGCTAGACCATCAAACTGCTTCATTGTGTCAGAGGTGGACATGGATGCTAGACAGAAGATTCTGTATACAGCATATACTAAAAGTCTACGATTTGGAGATCTACGAATGGAAGTGTTAGCATCAGTGTATTCAGAAGTCTCAATTTATTTTCACACTTGCATTCTTACTGAATGTGTAAGTGCAGCTAAGCTACCCACTAACAATCATTATCTGATGGAAACACAAGACATTCAGAACAACCACACTGGAGCAAGACAAAGATCCACCTATTCCAGTATTCACTTTCAACCACAGCCAAGTGTATATAAGCAGGGGAAGAAAAAGACCAGATTAAGTATATACTGATACTGTCTTGAAATAACTCCCAGTATCTCATTATGCGCATCTCGGGCACATCCTCAGCTAACAATTTTGCTTTTGTATTTAACAAAATAAACAGAACAAGGTGAATAAAGTTTGTCACAAGGACTTAGAAGATTTCAAACCTCACCACTTTTAGGAAGACTGAGTAATCATTGATATTAAGGCTTCAGCAAGGCTTTTGACACTGTGTCTCATAAAACTCTCATAGAGAAGCTTTTGATGTATGGGCTGGATGAGCACAGTGAAGCAGATTGAAAGGTGGCTGAGCAGCCAGGCCCAGAGGGTGAAGATTAGTGGCACAGAATGTCACAGTAACTAGTGGTGTACCCCAGGAATCTATACTGGGTCCAATCCTGTTCAACATCTTCATTAATAATTTGGAAGAT
This sequence comes from Mesitornis unicolor, assembly GCF_000695765.1. Classification (NCBI taxonomy): domain Eukaryota; kingdom Metazoa; phylum Chordata; class Aves; order Mesitornithiformes; family Mesitornithidae; genus Mesitornis; species Mesitornis unicolor. Next base: position 36,737 of record NW_010192956.1, on the reverse strand, counting down.
GGAGAAAAGTGTACCCTTGGCAGGTTTGCAGACAATACAAAACCGGCAGGAATGGCTGATACATCAGAGGCTTGTGTTGCCATCCAGATGCATCTCAACAGGCTGGAGAAACAGGCCCACAGAGACTTAGAAACATAAAATCATAAAGGTTGAAAAAGACCTCTAAGATCATCAAGTATAATCATCAACTCAACACCACCATGCCCACTAAACCATGACTCAAAGCGTCACATCTATATCTTTTAAATACTTTCAGGGATGGTGGCTCCACCACTCCCCTGGGCAGCCTGTTCCAATGCTTGGCCACTCTTTCAGTAAAGAAATTTCCTAATATCTAATCTAAATTTCCACTGGTGCAACTGGAGGCCATTTCCTCTCATTCTATCACCAGTTACTTGGGAGACCAACCCCCACCTTGCTACAACCTCCTTTCAGGTAGCTGCAGAGAGTGATAAGGTCTACCCCCAGCCTCCTCTTCTCCAGACTAAACAATCCCAGTTCCCTCAGCCACTCCTTGTAAGACTTGTGCTCTAAACCCTTCACCAGCTTCCTTGCCCTTCTCTTGATACGTTTCAGTGCCTCCTGTAGTGAGAGGCCCAAAACTAAACACAGGATTTGAGGTGTGGCCTCACCAGTGCCAAGTACAGGGGCTTGTACTTCCCTAAATAATTTCCTTAATATTTCCCTTCATGAAGTTCAACAAGAAGTTGAAAGTCCTGCACTGGGAGAGCAGCAAACCCATGGTCCAGTATATTCTGGGGGCCTACTGACTCGAAAGCAGCTTTGCAGAGAAGGACCTGGAGGTTCCTAATGGACATCATGTTGAACATGAGCAAGCAATGTGCCCTTGTGGCAAAGAGGGCTGATGATATCCTGGGTTGCGTTCAGACAAGTGTTGCCAGCAGGTCAAGGGAGGCAAACAAACAAGAAAAGCAAATAAAATCTCACCACTACAAAAGAGTTGTCAGTCCAATCAAGCCACAGAGAAGAACTGAGACTTGCAAAATTTGCATTATTCTTCTGTAAGTCCACACAGGGGACCATTTATAAATCTTATGGTATACATTAAGGCAAGAATTTCCAACTCTGGTGTTTTTCAGTTGAACAGCCCTGATGAAATTACTTCAAAAGGCAGCAAAATTCTACTTCTAAGTCTGTAAGGCACAAACATTTGGACAAAAGCTTCATAAATATGGTAACAATAATTCAGGATATTGCAGTGTATCATAAATATACTATAGCAGTAGTCTAATCCTACCTTGCTGGTGGACACAAATCAAATTCTGTCACATAAACTGAATTTATAACATCGAAATCTTTCATGCTCTTCATATACAGATGAACCAAAATAATATCCTTCAGATTCAATCCCTCTGAAGTCATATTAGCTGCAGGATAAAAATAATACAGCTGTTAAAGACAGAATTTTTAAATGTGTGTAGAAAGACAGCATAGGCATCCCAGCTTTGTTCAGCAAAACCAACTGGTGAAAACCTAACAGTTGTCTAAACATGACTGAAGGTTTTGCAACATACAACATTTCCCCGCATAATACATTTTTTTTTCATTAAATTCTTCCTCTTGTTAGTTTTCCAAATATACAGAAACAGAATACAAATGAATTTTATCCACCTTGAGCTGTGGTGAATTCTTGCCCCAAGAAAATATATCATGCATTAATGCATGTAGATATGTTACAGTCCAAATTCCTTGTATCTGTGAGTTTTATTATCTTGCATTTTTTTATATATTTTCAGTCTATGACAGTTAGTAATCTATAAAGGACTTTGAATCACAAAAGTAGAGAACTGGAAGGGACAGTAAGAGGTCCTTTAGTGCATCATGTTCTTCAAAGAAAAGATCAAATATTTATATGCTATTCCAGAGGGATGCTTGTCTAAGCTGTTTTTAAAAACCCTCACTGCAATAATAATCTCCACATAAACAAAGAGCTGTAAGTGGCAAGACAGACAATAGGAAATAGAAGTGGCCACAGGAGAAAAGAAGGAAAGATAAGAGAGAAGGAAAGTTCAAGTAGACAGTTAAGGAAGATACTGGGAAGTCAAGATATCTGAATGTGTATGCATAGAAGATTCCAGTCACAGCAATTAAGGCGAATGTATTACTGTTACACAGGCAATACCATAACAAGGTATGTGAATCAGCTCTGCAGTGTGGATCCCTTGTAACTCATGAGCAACAGAAACTGAATGAAGACAAAATCCTTCACTGAATACAGAACATATATAATAAGAGTCCCATGTGACCTAACTTAGGCAAGCTATGTAAAGCTCTTCTCAGTATAACTTTGGGGATCCTGACCTTTAATGTTCCAGTGTGTACCTGTATATACCCATATATTTGTTTTCCAGTGAAGAAGTATGAGAATATAAAGACAATCTCTGCTGGCTATTACCTTAGTGAGAAACAAATACTTTCTGTGTAAAACTTTTCTGTGCTTTTAAAGACAGTTCAGGAGCTGGCACACTTCCGTAAAGATTAGTTTGGGCACACCAATACTGATTATTGCTCTAAATGTCTCAACTCTACTTAGTTATACTGCCATTAGTGTTGGCAATCTGAAGGGGGAAGTCTCACCGACAGAAAAGGGAGTGTGCGCTAAGTGATATGATTATACAGCAACTGACACAGAGCTTCTATGAAGTCAAGATACCTCCCTCCAAGTATCAGCTGAGAAACTAGAACACAATGATAACTCTGTCCAGAAATATAAATGCATTTGAATGCTGCCTGATAGCAATAACTAGGTCAACACCAGCTGCTATGTCATCAGCCAAGGAGGAAACAAGGACATTTTTCAAATTTCCACCCAGCATTTTAGTCAAGAGGAAAGAGTTTTGGCCTGCAGTTAAAAGTTCTGCGCCTTTATATACAATACCAGAGGGAGGGGGAAAAACCAAACAACAAACTGACCACCCCTCACCAGTCTAAATTTAAAATGCATAAGCCAACAAACTAACTCTAATCTGTGGACATGTAATAGCATTAGAGCAAGCTGAAGGCAAAGAGATTTGGATAAAATAATAATTTATATCTTTATTTTTAAAAATCTTAAAGTAAGTAAAAGTACAACCCCCTTTTCCTCTGCATGAATTAGAGGAATGATGGGAAATTTTCTCTCCCTAGCATGTAAGCAAAGTAAAACTGACCTTTTAAAGTGCTCTGCTTAGTAGAAAGTCATAAATGACAAACTGGTCTTCAACCCATGACCTGGGTTCTTGACAAGTTCTGGTTCCTACAGAGAAGATTCCCACAGCACATCTCCACAATGTACAGGAAAAACATACAGCCTTTCTGTTGCATTTCAAGCCATTCACTGTTCCTAATAATTTATAAAATACGATCACCTGACACTCATCCTTACTCAGGCAGGACTGCCTAAAAAAAACATACCCGAAAGATGAATTGGCTTAATTTCTTTAAAATAGGTTATCCAGGATGTTTAGGCCAAGAGCCACAAAAGGCGGTATCCAAACTGTTTACAGAAAGTAGACTTTTAGACTATATTTTAATGTAATAAAAATCTATGTAGGTCCCTTCTCGTCTATGGAGCTTTATCACGATACAGCTGAACCAGAGCTGCTTTATATATAAACCACTGCAATCTTTGTCATCTGTCGATCATATCTAAAGAAAAGTTTAACAAAAGAGTTTAAGAAAATAAATGTACACGGCAATGTGCTGCATTCCCTCCTGTTCTTGGCTTCACAGGAGAATTCCATCCACTTTACAGAAAAACCATGTTTCATGTCCAGTAATAGATTTCCATTTCTGAACCCTTTTGGCAGCACTTATCCTCTTCAGAGGTGATTAAATCAGTTAACCCAGCAAAGAGAAGGTTAAAAGGACTGTGCTTATTCCATTCTCACGGCACTGAAGACTGAACTGCTGTACAGATTTTAAGTATGAGTTCAGAAAAAGCCTTGTGCATATTTGTAGATCAATAAAGTTCTCAGAAATAAATTGCTGCTTCTGCCATGACACAACCATATTTCATTCAGTCTTCCACACCCACTTGCAAACAGAGAAAAACAAAAGGAAATGTGAGAACTGACATTTTTTACCAAGGATCAGAAAATGACTGCTTTTTTTACTATAATACAGCTAATGCAAGTAATTTGCTGAAAGCAATAGGCTACTGTACTAATCATAGACATAATCATTTCTGACAGATGCTAAGGCAAAATATATAATGTTTCTACTGGCAGACTTCCATTCAAATATAATGAGAACAAAATAAACATTATACAACCCTTTTGCTTCAATTTACAGATTATGCCCAGAAGATTTACACTAAATACTAATGTCTTTTAGTAAAAGTTTGATTACATCCACCTTGCTGATTTCCAAGCAGTCAAAAACTAGCTTAATGACCTTCTACAAAGTATAACTTCTTAGCTTCTGAAAAAAAAATCCAGGGTTTCTTTATCATCCTAAATCATAAATACTCAGCTGCACATGCAAAACATAAGGTTGTACAGGACAATACCTCACGCAAATTCATGATCAAGAATACGAGCCTACCCATCTAGATACTAAAAATTATTTCCACTTTTACGAATGAAATGAAGCCTGCATAAACGTGCTTTGCTTAGAATATAAAATGAAGAAAAATACAAAACAAAAATGTGAACAATTTATTTTATATATCAGCATCTTCTAAGAGGGGGACAGTAAGGAAGTTGGATTTCATTATTCCCGAGATAGCAATTTCTCCTTTACATTAAGAATGCAAATGAGATTTACTGCTACTGACCTAATCCTAGATGCCAAAATGTGCAACAGCTTTCTAGAAAACTTAATTTAAAATTATGGTAGCTGGAAAAGTGCTTTAGCAAGCAGACAGCATCCACAGCACACATGCACACTCACACACACACTATATATTGCAAGAAAGCTATAAAGCAAGTTATAAAGTGAGTAAGTACTGAGGAAATAGTGTTGTTACAGTGATATGAACACCACTCTGGCTTTCCAGGGTCTTCAAAAGCCAGTCAAATTATGATGCGTTCAATATTAAAGCTGGCAGTCTTGTTACCATGATTCCAATCAAATGCAAAATGAGACGGCAAACTGACAACCACAACATTTAAAGTTATAAATCCATATGACAATACAGATTCTTACTTAATATCATATTAAAAACATTATAGTTAACAGCAGAGAATGCATTAACTGAATAAAGCACCTTGGAGAGAAGAAAATGCTTCCATTGCTGCCTCTTGAGCATTTTTGCCTTTTGATGGAAGGAAGCGGGCAGTGATACCTGAAAACCACTGGTAACCACTCAGGGATTTTCCTGAACTTCCAAATGTCTTAGCTATGGGAAATGAAGAACAGCACTATGATTATAAAAATGAAAAAATTCACATTAACCTAGGATGTATTTTAATTTTTTTAAGTAAGAAGAACTTCTACAGAGAAAAAACAAACAACCTCCCACAAACTGTAAAAACATCTTCAAAAAGTATTTACAAACAGATATAAACCAAAAACATAAAAGAAAGTGGGCTGGTAACAAAGCTTCCAAACGCTACTTGACAAATCCTTCTGCAATATTGCCTTCAGAAAACAGGCCTGCAAGGAGTATTTAGCCAAGAATTTCAGTCCTTTCTCTCCTCCTCCCCATTTTTGCTGATCTTTTACAATTTCTCTCCCTGTTGTGACACAGACTTGGAACAAGATGTGACACTGAAAAGATAAAATTCTCAAAAGTTTCAAACTTATATGCTGAATTCTTAAAGAATTTAGGTATTTAACCTTGTTCTGATCATCTTAGCAAATGCATAATGTGCTTCAACATTTTTTAACATCCCACCAGGCACTTAGCCATATACAAGCGTCTAAATAACACTCAATATCAAACACTGTTATGCTGTGAAACTTAGTTTTCAGGAAAAGTTACTAATCTTCAGGTGCAGAGTAACAGTGATGCTGTGGTACTTCAATGAGGTACCAATCTATGAACTCAGGTTTATATTCCATTAATGACATCATGTTTGAGGCAGTGGTAGTATCAGACATATGATTAGTTACTGCAGCTCACCTAATAGACAGTAACTTGCTAGGCTGTTAAACTTCATCATGGCTGTTACCCTGAGTTTGCATGCTTGGGTGGGGATGGACTCATAAACTATGTAAGCAAGTTGAACGGTTGCATTTTGTACTTCATTTTAGAGTTTGCTTTCCTATCTTCAAGTTAAAAACAGTGGAGTATGGGTACAGGTGTAGTTAGACTTTAAATAAAACTCAATCCCACCACTCAAACTATTATATTAATTTCATTCAGGTAAACAGAATACATTAATGAGTTTTCTGGAGGAAAGGAAAAGGAAAGGAAAGGAGGAGGAAAAGGAAAGAAATGGGTTATGTTCCTTCTGTAAAATAAATTGAAGTGCTTCTGTATTGAGTTTGCTTACAAGATTTTGGTAGCAGAGGGGCTATAGGAGTGGCTTTTATGAGAAGCTGCTAGAAGCTTCCTCTATGTCAAATAGAGCCAACGCCAGCCAGTGCCAAGATGGATCCACTGGTGGCCAAGGCCGAGCCAATCAGCAAAGGTGATAACCATCACCATCACCATCACCATCACTTCTGTGATAACATGTCTAGGAAAGGGAGAAGAGAGATCACCATCACCTCTGTGATAACATGCTTAGGAAGGGGAGAAGAGGAAAAAAAAACAATTAAAAAAAACTTGTACATAGCAACTGCAGCTGAAGAGAAGAGTCAGAATACATGAGAGAAACAACTCTGCAGAGACCAAGGTCAGCAAAGAAGGAGAGGGAGGAGGTGCTCCAGGTACCAGAGCAGTGATTCCCTTGTAGCACGTGGTGAAGCAGGCTGTCCCCCTGCAGCCCACAGCGGTTAACGGTGGAGCGGAGATCCACCTGCAGCCCATGGAGACCCCACACCAGAATAGGTGGCTGCCCGAAGGAGGCTGTTACTCCGTGGGAAGCCCATGCTGGAGCAGGCTCCTGGCAGGACCTCTGGACCAGTGGAAAGAGAGGAGCCCGCATCGGAGCAGCTTTGCTGGCAGGACTTGTGACCTTGTGAGGGATCAAGGCTGAAGCAGTCCATAAAGTACTGCATCCAGTGGGAAGGACTCACATTGGAGAAGTTCATGGAGAACTGTCTCCTGTGGGAGAGATCTCATACTGATGCAAGGGAAGAATGTGAAGAGTCCTCCCCCTGAGGAGGAAGAAGCAGCAGCAGTGTGTGATGAACTGACCACAACCCCCATTCCTTGTTCCCCTGCACCACTGTGAGGAGAAGGCAGAGAAAATCAGGAGTAAAGTTAAGCCCAGGAAGAAGGGGGTGGGAGGAAGTGTTTCAAGGTTTGTTTCTATTTTCTCATTACCCAACTCTGATTTGATTGGCAATAAATGAAATTAATTTTTTCCCCAAGTCGAGTCTGTTTTGCCTGTGACAGTAACTGGTCAGTGATCTCCCTGTCCTTATCATGACTCACAAGCCTTTCATTATATTTTCTCTCTTCTGTCCATTTGAGGAGGGGAAGTGACAGTGTGACTTTGGTGGGCACTTGGCACCCAGCTTTATTACTACAGGTCTATTGATAGTAGTAGGACCTCTTTTTTTTCAAACTGGTTGCTAAACATCTCAAACATTCTTTTGGGGAGTGTTCTTGTAGTAATTAACAGCGTACTCTACCACAGCATGAAATATTCAATATTATTTTTCTAATGAAAGATGTGCAAGACTCACTGAAATCCAAATTATGTTTCAAAGACTTCCAAATGACTGGAGTGCTTTTCTGTGGTTCATCCTCTTCTGACAAAGGAAAAATATCATCATTGCAGCTTACCACGCAAGAACAGCTATTGACCATGACTGTACCTGAAGATTCACCCTGTTTGAGACAAACATTCTAAAATAAGCAAGTAAACAGTATGCAGTATGAAATCACCACATTTTATCATTCAAATTTTGGGTTTCAATTACAAAGAATACTATAGCTCAATGGGTACTTAAGCTTAGAACAACTCATGGAAGAACAGTATTAGGTTTTCCCTATATTTAGATTGCAGAAATGGGTAGAATACAATGTGCTCCTGTCAATGTACCATATGGAATTAAAATGCAGACTTAGTAGTAAATAAGAACAACATATATGAAAAATGATGAGACTCAAGAGAGAGAAAGAATAATACGATGAAGAAATGCTATTCCACAGTTATATACAGAACTATGTTTTCCAAAAGTAGTATAAATTAAGTGAAAAAAGGAACAAAAGTAACAATCTGATAATTACCACTGTCACTAAACACTTGAAACAGAGCAAATGACTAACAGGAAAGTTTTAAAACTTTGTGGAAACTTGAATGAATGCAGTCCATGTAAAAGTAAAATAAAACTAAAAAATGTCTTTCTATTCGTCCCAGAAAGACTATCCCTTCCATCAAACCCATCACACTTTGGGATCTCAGAGTTTTGAGACACAGAAAAGAGCATTTCCCAAAATTTATACATGGAATTAATTTCTTGGCAAGGAAGGAAAATAATTCACTGCACTTTCTCTTCTTCCCAAATGCTTTCTTAGGTCTGGGAAGAGAACGCTACCCAGCGTGCCTTCTAAAGCAAAGTACACACACAAAGTGCATACTGACCAGTCTTCCAAATTTCTGTGCTCATTATATTTTCAAAGAGTTACATAAATACACTACACATACATATTTTTTTAATTTTAGAGCAATCCAAAAACCCCTACTCTCTTCCATCTCACTTTTCAAGGCAGCCTAATCTGCAGAGCATACTGACTTTGATATCCCTAGCTTGGCTAATATTACTTGTCTTCATCTAAACCCAATATTAATTATGACAGAATTTATCCAAAAAACTTCACCAAACATCACTGTATGCTGAAACTCAGATTCTATTGATTAATCTTCTGCTCAAAGATCTTAAATTTCATATAGTGTCTAAACTATTCATTTTACTGCAGGCCTCTTAAATACTTAATTCACAAATATGATGCTAAAGCCAAATAAAGCAAGATAAAAAGTTGACAAAGTACAAAGTTTTTGGCAATCCTTAAATATGGATTAGAAACTGCTGAATATTCTTTAAGATCACAAATTAGTGCAGTATATATAGAATATCCATGCAAAATGTCTATGAAAAAGAATATTAACTTTATACAGTGAAGCACTCATAAGGTCATCTGCAGTTTGACCCTCTACATTCTCTGCTTTTTAACAATTAGATCTCATCAAGCTGTCAAACTAAATGGGATATATTAAAAATTACTAATAAAATTTGAACATAGACATTTTTTTAAAGAGTAATTCCACTGTATTTTTTCTTATCTTTGGAAAATAAAACATTGCAACTGTAGAAGTTTCCTCTTGATATTAAGTTAAAAAAAGTAAGGAAAAAAAAAAGGCAGAATGCATCAGAAGTCTGCAATGACAACTCAGCATTTATGTTGGTATTTGACTTCACTGGAGAGAAAGGATCTAGTTAAAGCAGTGTATTTGGAAATTCTGAGGAAAGGCTAAATTACAAAAAGGTCATTACCTACGAGAGGAAACTCAGCTCTGCTGCCTCTAAAAGGGCTCAATGGGAGTTTTGTAAGCACTGTAAATGCTAAAGCTATGGTCTAAGAAGGGCTGATGTTCTTTGATTGGACCTCATTTTATTCATTCCTCCAAAAAAAGCATGAAAGTCTAGGCAATAATCTACTTTATGTGAATCAATTGTACATGAGAGGCTAAAAGAAGTCAACTAAATGTAATGTAATAGCATAAAGACAAAAACTGCAATTTAACAGAAATGCCACATGCATTCCAACATTCCAATACACAAGCATCCAACAGTATGGATAGCATTTCCCACCTGTTGAATTACACCTTCCAACTACTGCTGTGGGTTGAGATATTTTGCCGTTACCCAGAGGGCTGTCTGACAGCCCCTACCCTTCAGGTATAACTTAGAAAATAAAGACGCAGGAACACAAATCTATAATTGACATAGATCTTAAGATGGATTATGCTACAACAACTAAGAAAATTCAAATTTTTCTATTTCTTAAAAGTTTCTCTTTTTTTATCCGTGAGACCTCACTTTACTGAAACATGCACGCTGTGTAGTGGCATGCAGTGCTAAAAGTGTTATCATCTCCTTTTTGCAGATTGTCGTTTGGTTAAATTAGTTGCTTTCACTGGCTAATTTGTAACGTCCATCATGAAACAATCAATTTACACTGTAGCACAGGCATCCACTGAGTACTAATATAACATATGGACATTACAGAGTTTGCACCTCTTGGTCGCACCCTCTGAGTAAGTATGCCCAGACATGGTGATACGAACAATACTAACACAGTGCTGCCTTCGGTTTTGTTTTCACAACACCTGGATTTTAACTTCAATATGGTATAACAATCCATCACTAGGCAAAAAATATGATAAGTGGAAAGGGAAAAGTTCCAGCCTGCCAGTATGACAGCCACTTTGTTTCTCGCTTTTGTTAAGCTTTACATAATTACCTTTTAAGAGATCTAGAGCTACAGCTATCTTCTCTAGATACTGTTAGAGACTTGTAACTTCTCTCCCTTCCCTCACCTGGAGGACTGAATTTATATGCTCTGCAAGAGAACATGAAAAGAGCACCTATTGCATTTTTATGCCATCTGTGAAAATTGTTCTTTCAACTATGTTTTTAAACATGTTTTCTGCAAAATGTGCTTCATAAAAAATTCATGGGGATGTAGTGAGACTCGCAGACTGTATCACAACTGGTTTGGAGTAAGCTACAGAAATCCCCTGTAGCTTTGTAATTTGTTAATATTACAAACACCTCAAAGCAATGCCATGTTTGTATCATCCACGGTCCACATCCTTTTTTCCTAATTCTGTTGATATTTTAAAAATTGTTAAGCTTATATCAATATTGCTTCACAGACATAATTAAAATTATACATCTGTGTTTACACACATACATAAACAGCTCGTCAGTTGCAAAATTTTTGGAAATATTGAGAAGTACTAGAAATTCTACAGTGTCTCTTACATACCCCAAAGAACATAAAAATAATTATAGTCTGCTGTTGATTTCAGTGCCTGTGAGACATCACAATGGTTCATTCAAGGCTGACTCCCACAATGCTCCAAAAACATAGGTAATCCATCACCTTCCACAGCAGCACAGGTGCAGGCTGCAGCAGAAGTATTAGGTGTGGAACCTGGCACTGGAAGAACAACAGGCTCAATGCCAGCCTAAGTAGAGCTGCCAGACCCTGTTTAGTAGCTATATTCAAATCCCATACAAACGTTGGTCTTCCATTCCTGTCGATAGAGAAAGTAATCTAAGAATTTAAAACTTAAAAGTTATAGACTGCCACAGACGAACTTTCCCTGAATAATATTCTCATCACTTTAAAAGCAAAAAATCAAGCTTGCAAGAACGACGTTTTAATTAAATCTTACAGAACCTATTTTATCACATAACATTTTCATGTCACTTCGCAGAAGCAATATATTTTCCCATTTGTTACACTGTTTCTCCCACACCCACTGTACATTGTGATACCAACCTAATTTTGGATCAGAGCCTGCATGCATACATATTCTTAACTATATTCACATAACTCATGTCACTGATGCAAGTGCGCTCAGAATGAAGTTAAGCAAACACACAAGTGTTCCAAGATCCAAATTCTCCTGTTAAAAAAGCCTTGGAGCTAGGACTTTGACTGATATAGCTGAAATTCCATGCAGTGGTCTTTTATGAAAACAACAGATTGCCTTCTTAAAAAGCTTACATTCCCCACTACAGAAACTGGTATAAAAACCTATCACAACACAATTCCAAAACTGATAGTTCTTCCACTGAGCAGCAACGAGAATACAGTGGGGTAGGGAGCTCAGAAGATATAAGGAAAGACTATGATAGTCTCCTAATCTTTGTAGTGTACCTTGATAACAGAACTCCTTGAAATAAATATGAGAAACCACCCACATCTCCTTGCAGTACTTCAAGTACAATACTCAGACACATAGGAAAGTCAGTCCTTCACTCTGAAAGACTTTCAAATAAAGTCTCTTCATTAGGAAAAGAGAACAAAAAAAGTCTCTTTTCTCAGAGAACCGGATGGAATCTGCAATCAAATGGATTAGGAAAGAAAATTCTTTATTTATTACCTTAGTGTTGAAGTCAGTGCACAAAAAAAAAAAAGAAAAAAGGTGCAGTATTTGTTACAAAGTTATGAAAACGTAACTACAAGGGTTATCGAAATTCTTAAGATAGAGAAGGGAAACGAAACGTTACCTGGGAGAAGTATCATTCAATGATGACAAAGGATTCTAAAAACTGCCACCAACAAAACATATTTTGCAACTTGAAATTCCTTCCTCTTCTTCCTGACATCCCTTACAAAATCGACTTCTAAAGTTCAAGTCCTAAACGTAGATAAACTAAAATAATTCAGGCCAGATGGAACTGGACAGAAAGAGGCTCTGAAGTTAAATCAAATTTAACCTTCAGGATCATGCTCCCTTAGGAGAAAAGGCATACAAGTACCTCCCAAACACCTTTTCTAACTTTTAAAAGTGTTTTAAAAATAATCTCCACATTGACGTGTGACATAGATTTGCTGATGTTTAACAGGGGCAAAACTATTTGCACTTGCATTCTACCCAAATAGATTGAGATCTTTTACAAATGGGAAAACAAATAAGCCTCACAATATCAATTTATGATAGGGAAATATAATGCAGTAGTACGTTACAAGAACGAGCTGCAGCAGGCATGATTCCCGTAACTGTTACAGGCAAACAGGCTCCTTCCTTCTGCCAAGTGTATAAAGAAAACTACATGACTCCCTCCAATTCTGGACTACCCCTAACTTAAGGGTCTGCAGTATAAATAGCTTTAATTTCTGTTTCTAATCATTCAAAAGCCAGCACAAGTTGCCAAAGTAACAGAATACTAAAATATGGGGAAAAAAATGTTTTGCAAGTTCATTGTGCTGTCAAAGTAAATAAAAAAAACAGGTTTCACAGTTGTATTTTTTCCTAATAGAAAATATTAAAAATTAAATTGGTATTGACTACAAAAGCCTGTTTAAATATACTGAAGTATGCTTCAGAAATTGCCGCCTCCTCAAGAAAACACATCCTACATTTTAAATGTACAAAGTGACAGTCTTATTGGCAAAGTAAAATACTGATGAAGCTCAGTGTCTGTAGTATGTACACCACAGTGGTGACCCTGATTTTTACAATGAAGTAAATGAGGCTTTC
>NW_010192956.1:0-23426 GCF_000695765.1 Mesitornis unicolor | reverse complement strand
CATTCCTGAATTTTGAGCATTAGTGTTTGTGAAACGCCTACAAAAAAGTTACCTTAAATCATGTTCACCAAACTTTTAATACTGTTTCAGTAATAAAATCTTATATTTATCTCTCCGTCCTTTTCTATATCACTGGTAATGAAAGAAAAGAGGGTGTGTTAAAAAATCTTCAATTATGCAAAAACACATCTGGAAGTTGAATAGTAATGTATTAAACCAGAACAGTGAGTAAAATGTTATTTTCTCCTGGACACAAGGGTTCATTTTGCTGCTAGAAACAATCTGAAACAAATTTCTATGCAGGCTTTGTAGTTAAACATGAAGAGATTTAGCTCAGGCAAATGCATTACATAGGAGGAAAGACAGCAGAGACTAAGGTACACTAGCTGTAATTGCATAATGATTATAAAAGTAAATTCAAATAATGTAAAATTAACACCTGTGGCACGTAACTAGAGATAAAATGAATATACAATGAAAGTTTAAAATATTTATGTGTCTCTGTTGAAATGATAACAAAACTGATGTCATAACGCTCATTAGAATTACACATCACTGTGCAGTCTATTAATGGTTTCTGCAAAGTGCTTACGTAAGTGGCTAATTCTACATCTTGCTCACAATTGAGTACTTTGTGCCCAATTTTCAGTAGTCCCTTGAAAGCCTGAAACTGAAATCAGTTCTCCTTCCAAAGCAGTTTTTCCCTGCAGTGATTTCTTCTTGTAGGGTTGGCTTTTCTGTGCTGAATTACTAACTTGCATTCAAAATTTTCTGTAGGGCTTGTAAGCACCAAGTAGTGAGAATCAGTATTACAGGCATATCAATCTTGAAGGCATCTCTATCATCATGCAGTTACACCATGCTAACTTGGTAACAAGTTACACTCTGAAAGACCAACTGATTCTCCATATTCATAACTTCTTGAAAACCTATCTTATCGTGACATAAAATAACCTGTAGCCAAAAGATTCTAATGCTTTTCCTTATGAGACAACCGCTGCAGAGAAAAAAACCTGTTTTCCTTTTAATGATACAAGACATTAGTTTCTACACCAAAATTCAGGGTAAACCTCTGTAAACCTTAGCACTTTGACAGTGTGACAGCTTTGTCTACCATGACCTTAAAATATGATTTACTACAACACTGCTAGAAACTGTGAGGCTTTAACCGAATCTAAAATACCTACATAAGAAGGGGAAAAGAGCTTCTGAACAGAAAGAAGTAAAATCTTGATTTTTATATAAAACGTTATGCATTTTAATATGATTTTTGCCTGATTTATGTAAAGCTTTGTGTTTTTCATTTTCCCTACCCTGTCACATTGTAGTAATGTATGGTGCATTTTTGCATCAAGTTTACCATGAGCAATAAAGTCAGTGTCCCAAAAGAAATATTAATGCATTATCACTCTTCCCTACCATGCCCAACTCCCAAATTTTCCTTTATTAAGCCTATTTGGTTTTGCTTCACATAGTCAGTTGATATCCTTTTCACAATCTCCCACTCAAATATTTAATGTTTTACTTTTGAAAGAAATCTCAAACTAGAAATTGACAGGATGAAATAAAATTTACTTTCCAGGCCATCAGAAAAGAAAAAAAAATGCAGGTATTTTATCTGTTTGGACCAATACAATTTAAAAAGAGGGGTAAAAAAAGGCATGATCTATTGAAAGAAATTCAGGAAATGTAGACACTCAAGAGACATGAAATGCAAAATACCAATATAATAACGTTCTTTAACAATCCCTGCACCTAGAAGAGGTTCAGTGATCTTCAAAGTGTAGAAAGAAGCAGGAAGACCTACAAAAAGACGACCACAGCTGTAGTAGAAAGATGATGAGGCACACCCTTCAACAAAATACTAGCGCTCACAGATGTTCAGGAGGGGGGAAAAATCATTTTATGCACAAAATAATGAAAAGAAAAATAGAAAAGTGCTGACAAATACTAAGAAAAATAACTTATGCTTTCACTGTCTTGGCTCTGCTCACATAAAAGTCTGGAATATTTAAACCACCAGAGTTCTTATTTCTGTTCTGGTGTTTCCATGGAATCACAGCTAAGAGAATGAGTCCCAGTGAATGACTACTGATTCCCTTAAGACCTTTGACCAGGATAATCTCCTCTATATGATCTGAAGTCACTCATTAGATGCATCTCTTATATGAAAAAGATAAAACAAAAAAACAGTATGTTTAAAACGTGAGCACTTGCGAGTCAGCAAGTTTTTAAATCATCTACTTTACATCAGAAAGAGCAGAAAGAGATACCACCTCCCAGCAACACTGCTCATCCAGTTTCCTAATGCTGCCGTGTGCCACAGTGTGGCCAGCTGTACTACAAGTTACACATGTGCTTGACTGAGCACCTTGAGGTTTCAAAATGGAAAATGCTACACCAAAATACTACCTCCATTCATTCATTTGACACATGAAAGCATTTATGCTGAGCTTTTCCTAACGGCAAGTTCTGAAATTCAATTAAATATGTACACTGTTATTTGAAATTACATCCACATGAGAGTATGTAGCTTCACTCCAAACTGTGACAAAGCAACATGAAAAATAGAAAGCATGCATATAGCTTTAAAGGAAGACAACATTTGCAATCTACTTGCCTTATTCTCCAGGTGTAATTTTAAAAAATGAAGATAGGCCACAGGGGCAAATGCATCAGCTGAATGCACAACCACCTCAGCTGAATCTCTGAAATACAAAATTATTACCAGCTAATATTAGTATATAATTCTACATATAGACAAAGTACAGTTGCCATATAACACAGACTCCAAGGTAACTCACTGAAAATCTCTATCTTATTGAGTTTTTATATCAATTAAGAAAAAATAGTTTGCTATATAGAATAGCATTGTTGAACAGCATGTTATCTTCGCTAATTTTCAGTTTTCAGAAGGAATAAACTACACTTCTAGATCAATACTGAGAGACTGTTAGCTGTAGTCTATGGAAGCATAAATGACATTGGTTTACATTCTAGAGACTAGTATGTAACACTACCTTTTAATTTTATCAACAGGAGATTTTTTTAAAAGTCCATTCTTCTTGATTAATGCTCCAGGGATTAGTTCTTGAGGTATTAGCTATACAATATTTCATGCTGAGAAACTGACTGATCCGACCATCTTGCATCTGATATTGAAGACTACTAGACACAACTTTTTAATGCCGAATGTGTTGGTAACAATGATAAACTTCCTGTGTGCTGATTCAAATTAGTTAATTTTAGTTTTCATTTTTACAGACACAATCTGTCACACTTTGATTCACGAGAGGCAGTATCTGTTATATCCATCTGCATGGTTTTACTACTCAAGAAAAAGGTAGCTCTAGGAAACAAACATCAGAAGGTGAGAAACTCAGAGAAAACGTAAGAGAAACTCAGATGCAGTACAAGAAAATCAGAAAATTATTATAAGTAAGGCTGAGGACACACAGATAATTTTCTTGAAACCACAGTGCTCTTGATGCCTTCACAGTATTCAATGCGATGAGACAGACATTTCTAGTAACGCCATGTAATAACCATGCAAACTGGAAACAGCTGAAGCCTTGGCCAGATTCCACTGACTTAATGAAAGTGTAAAATTAACAGAAATATCTGTTCTGTAAAATGCCTTTTTGGAATTAAAATAAAGGAACTCCTGAGATAATCATCATCACTACATTGCACAATAATGATGAATACCTTTAGCATAAGAAACTCCACCTCACTTGCAGTAAATTTTTAAAAGTAATTTGATAAATAAGTCTTCAGCTTCATTCTTGAGAGTTATAAAGGTGTCTTCCAATTCTAACAGAGATAGGCGGAAAATAACTTTGGAAATCTTTAGTAATAGGAATGCATAATTAGAAATAATGAAAAACAGACTCCAAGACTTCAGTAGCACCCTGTACCTAGGTATCCTCAGTGTCTGAGGACATTCTTGCTTGCTATTCAAGTCCTCTATGGAGAAGTCTGGTACTTTCAGTGATGCATTAACTACCTAAAACTAAGTTAACAGAAAAAGCTTGTATCAGAAAATAAAACCAAAATTTTAAGGCTATAAAATGTATGTGTCTGTTGAACTTAAAGAATACCTAGTAACTTTACAAAATATATTTAACTCTGAAGTAAAAGAAGCAGTTCTACTGTTATTCCTGCATGTACCACATCACTAGCACAGCAGAACAGATATGAAGCACTAATCCCTATACTAACTGTTCAACAACTTCAGAATTTCTGAGTACTTATTTGTTGCTCAAGAAGTACTGCAAATATTACAAGATTCTAAATATTTTCTTGGTATGAAGTACATTCCTATGACATACAGCTAACACATGGCTATCTGATGGGACCATAAAATGTATCTAGTTTAATATGCCAATGTTTCTTACCTGATGGATCACAATAGGTAGATTATGTGGTGCTGAAAATAGTATTACAGTACTTATCAAAAGAAAGTATTTTTTCCTAACTACTTCATTTTCTGTCAGCTTCTCCCAACACACGTCATTGTTCTAACTGATAAAATTTACAGTCTTGATCGATAGTAAATGTAACAAATAGGTGGAAAGCAGAACACTTTTGTTTGCAGCCAAAGATGACTCAGTAAGTTCTAAACTCACATGTCAGGCCCAGCTTAGGTATTAGTAAAAAAATAACCAACCAAAACCAAACAAAAACCAACCAAACAACAAAAACCCAACATCAAACCTCAAAACCACAGGAAAAACAGAGATTAAAACGAAAAACAGAAATTTGAGAGGCCCTGATAATTAAATAAAGGCCATTTCATTTTGAGTGGGGCTACACAAGACAATTCATGTTTGATTATGACAGAAGCAGGAGTCTTGTTGCAGAACATTTTCAGATGACTTTGGAAAACAATGAAGAATAGTTGAAAAACTGTCCTAATTATCTATTTTTTGAAGTCATAATCATCTGCTCTCTCAAGTCTCCTTGAAGATCTAGGAAATATATAATCATTTTAAAACACTCAGTATCATTTTCACAGGACAAATATGACAAGTTAGAGCAAGTATGAGAGTACAATCAGTGCTCTCAATATATTATGATTTTTTTCAAGTTTACAAATTTGCTTTTAACTCCAAACTTAGAATTACAAACCTAAACAAAGAGCTAATGGTAAGGTACATAAATGCAAAATTATACTTCCCAAATATTTTAAATATGCCAATTTACTTGAAAAAAATTAAACTACTCTTTGTTCCATAAATACGAATGGGCCTTTATCTTAAGAGTAGATATTAGATGTCATTCACATGGATGAGAAATATATCTTTATGATCTGAAGAAATGTCAATCAATTACACTTTAAATACCTCTGTGAGAAGGACAGGAAATACTTGGTAACTCAAATACTGAGCATAAGAAAGTTGAGAACTGGATTACAGTAGTCTACCTGGGAAAACCAGACAAAAACCCACCCATCTGACTTTTGGTTGAATATTTTGATTGTAAGATCCTGGTTTCACTGCTAAATCTTGTTTATTTTCAAATATTTCACTCAATCTGACATGTTTCCTTTGTGAGGCATATTTTTGAATGAAGACTGTGAAGAATAGCAAGAATTCAATTTAATAGTCAAAAGCAAAATTCATCATATAGTCTTCTATTAGATACTCCCACTTCTCCATAATAAGTAACACCTGAAGGCTACATTTTTCTTTTCCTGAACTAGCAGATTTCCTTCTTTTTCAAAGGACATACTGCAGAAATATATTTTGTTACAAGTTTCACATGACAAAAATGTCGACTGCTGAAAACACAACCCGAAAGTAGTGGTATTACTGATAGTCATATTAGATTTTCTCCTGTTGTATTAGGTATACACGGCAAGGTTTTGGTAGCCAGGGGCACGCTGCAGGGGTGGTCTCTATGAGAGGAGACTGGAAGAGCTGCTGAGCCCATCAGCAACACTGGTGCTACCTCTGTGATAATATATTTTTAAAAGTGTAAAAACGCCGTGCAGCAGCTGTGAGAGGAATGAGTAAAAATGTGAAAGAAACTGCCCTGCAAACACCAAGGTCAATGAAGGAGTGGGAGATGGTGCTCCAGGCACCACAGAAGAGGTTCCAAGCAGCCTGTGGAAAAGACCACGGTGAAGCAGGTTGGCCCCTGCAGCCCACAGAGGATCACATCAGAGCAGATATCCACACTGCAGCCTGAGGAGGACCCCAGGCTGGAGCAGCAGGAACCATGGCCAGTGGAGGGGGCAGGTTTTCTGACAGAAACCCAGGCTGGAGCAGTCTGTCCCTGAAGAACTGTACCCTATGGAAAGCACCTGCACTGAAGCAGTGGTTGAAGAACTGCCCCGTGGGAAAGAACCATTTGAAAACTATACTAGCACAGTTAACAGCATGCTTACAAAATCTGTGTACACTCAGTGTGTATGAAAAGCAAGCATGAAAATCACAAAATAAATAAGCTTCTAACATTTGATGACAAAGAAACTACAATTTTTTTATACGTTCATAAAGTAATGGATTTCACATGAATGGCCCCTGAAAAAGCATGTCTTTACAATATGAATAATGTAAGAGCTAAGCAGGGCTAATCAAACCAGAGACACACAATGCCAGTGTAGCTGTTCAGTTTCCATTATAGAAATGCATATTTAGAACTAGTTGAGTAACTGTTTAACAGTTTGCTGTACCATATATTTATTATTTAATACCCACTGATCTATATATTTGTCTTTTCCTGTATTTTTGGTGCATCTATTGTTAATTTTTGTTAGTATTTGGAGTGTCACCAATAGAAATAAAGACAACTCAGCCAGAACATCTGTTTTTAGCTTTTCCTACTTGCTTGAATGGTCATTAAACTACTGATAGCCAGAAATACTTTTAAAATATAAGACATTCCTATTTAAACTGATATTTGGTTGATTTCCAACCAAGGGTACAATGTACTTTCCTAAAAGTGTTCCTCAAATTCTAAGAAAAAAACCTCCAACTCTCCACACTACACCAACAATTTCTCATGAGATTTGACACAGCTTTCTCCAACCTGTTGTACCTATGCAAAGAGACCTTTGAAAAGGAGCGCTAGGAAATTATGCATTCAATTCCAATGAGGTCCCAGATTTAATCTGTAACAAAAGCATCAAATTAAATAGAAGGAAATAGAAAGAAACAATCAGCCAAACACATTTAAAGGCAAAAACTGATACAAATGCATTCAATCTCTCAGTTAAAATCTAGCTGTCCTTTTTCTGAAGAATACTTTTTGATGCAAGTGTTGCAATATACATGCTGAATAGGCCACATTTATCTGGTAATGGGCAGTATTAATCTAATTGACTAAGTTTCACAAAATTCTGCCTCTGACACCTACTGGAACTGATAAGAATTTGTCTGTTTAACAGAAATCATATGAGAATTTAAATGTAAAAATGAATTGTGCTCTAGCAAAGATTTCACAATACTTTCCTTTTTGCTAGAAAAGACTGAACTGATTCTATCTGAGGCCATATTGGAGAGTTTTGTCCTGTGTCTCCAAGTTTATTTGTGATAAGATGTACCCAAATATCATACACATTTTTTTCTAATTTCCTGCTTAAATTTCCAACTCTTACTAGACAGCAGGTTGGCTCACAACCTATAGCTTCTACCCAGCACCTGGTTCCCCTCAGAGAGTCTTCTCCATGAGTCTCACTTCCGGGCCCACTCATTCATAATTCCACTAGTAAACTTCAATCCAGTTTAAAGGTTCTACATTGTTAACTTCTGAATCTTCTTCTTGCTAAAGGCTTCCAGAGCTTTCCTGCATGGAGGTATCTCCAGACTAGTTCTTTAGTTCTCTCCAGAGGATATAACTTGCCAGACACCTGCCAGAGGAGCTGCTATTCCTTTTACCAGTTTGTCTGCTGCTCCTCTTCTCCCAAATGCCATGCAATGAAACAGTTAACAGCTTTTGGTGCTCTGTTCATTATATGGACAAATCCCAAGTCTTACAGAAAAACGAAACAAATAGACCTTGACCATGAAAGCCTTAGTCATGTCTATATGCTCCATAACCTTGACCTTCTGTAAGACGTCTCAGTACCACCAGTACACGGTTACTAGGCTAAGAAAAGGAACAGTCAAAACTTCCCACTTGAAGCAAGCAGGCTTAGCTATTTAGAAGACTAATAAGAAACTCGCAACAAGACACAAATATTTTCCATATCCCACTACACAGATTTTAGCAATTTATGTCAAAGGAATAAATTACTCAGTGTAAATGAGATGTACTCATGCAAAGTTTGTATTTAAAATATCCTCTAATAATTGAAGAAAAATGTTTTTCATTATCATTCTAATCTGCTAAACTTGAAACACACACACACACACACACACACACACACACACACACATTAATGGAACCCACAGGCTACTGATGTGGCAGTTTATCAAATGTAGCTGTAATGAAAGATAAATATTACAGGCAATTCGCACTTCATGAAAGGATAAAAGTGTCAGTGTGTAGGTACTAGTTTTACTGCAGGCCATAATCAGCAAGTAAACGAAAGTGCAAATGTCTAAAAAGTTTACAGCCCTCTATGAAGGCCTTGACTTGTCACGTATTGATTTAGGTTTCCATAGGACTTTGCCAGTGTTAAACAAAGTGAGTGTTTGTGAACTTAGAGGACATGTTTTACCTCTGCCAACAAAAGTTGCCTCAAGCTAAATGTATATTCCCACTGCTTTAATGTAAGAAAATGGAAGAAACTGCTCCTTACACAACTATTTTCTTCTTAAATAGGGGACAGTCCAGAGTGAATGTTTCATATTCTCCACCTTCTCCACAAACATGGACTCCGTATCTCTCCGAAAGCTAAAACAAAAGGGAAATTAAAATATGTATTACATGAAAGCAATCTATTAAATATATTTTGCTGAAAATTTCAGTGTGCACTTTCTAAAAGAATATCCATCAAAAGGCTGAAAGAAACCAAATATTGTACGGACGGTTCTTGATTTCTTTGTATGCATATTACAATAATCTAAAAAATAGCAGTGTGTTATATTTTAATTAGAACTGGCATTGTAACAATCAAATGCATGAGCAAATTCTTCGTCCTTCCTCAGGGGACATGAAAGGTTGTTCAGACTTCGGTATTTGTCTATCTTTAGCGCAGGTAGTTCACTTCTGTGGCATACAGTAAATCAGCAGAAGAAGTAGCACTTTACATAGCAGTATGCAATGAACACAATTTTAGCAAACAGATTCAACAGCTGCATTCTAAATCTTCGCAAATATCCACTCTTCCAAAAAATTCTAACAAATAGAATCAGTGAGAACTTTCTAAGTCAAAAGCAAAAAGCTAATGCAAGATCTAAAGAGGTGGCAACTGTCTCCTTTATAAACAGTACTGAATATGCTTTCTGAATCAACACCTACATTTAAGAATATTCCTGAAGCTCTGGATATTCCACTAAAGCACATGACTACATAAACCAATACACATAAAATAAGACACATTACTATCTTAATTATTCCCTGCTTTATAAATGAGCAGCTGTAAAACAGGAACCAAAGTCTTTTTGCTGGAGTAAGGAACACACAACTGCTGAGTTGCTCACCGTAATTCTGTACAAATGTACTGTACAGACAGGTAGTAATCAAGCACCTGTATCATGCCTAAGCATGGGGACACTCTCCCTTTTTCTACAAGAGAAATTCACCTCCTCTTCAGCAGATTATATCACCTTCTAAAGCATCTCAGCACCAGCTGCTTCAAGCCAAGTCCTGTCCAGGTTTTTTTTCACATTAAGCAAGCATTCACATTTTGCTTCAAGTAGTTCACAAGAAGCTGAGCTGCAGACCTCAACTCCTTGCTAACACTAACGCTACTATTGGGAATATTTGTTTAACCTCTTTAGGCTTTTCCTTAGAGGAACAGGTGCCCACCCATGATGCTTCTGCAGTCAAAGTTGCAATGCAGTTCTCCCCAACATGTACTACACAGTTAGAAAAAGCATGTCTGGGGGCTAGAAAATAATTCCATATCTGTTGTTTGTCTGTTTTTAGGCAACCACGAGATTGGGTTATTTATGCATTGTAGGTTCAAGTTTTTTCTATGGTTATCAAAACATTTGTGTAGCAAATCTATTTGATATATTCAAATGATACTGAAGCTGAGTGTACATTTCTCTTTCAAAGGCCTTTCTTTTCAAACTTCAGAAGACTGTTTACAACTCCAGCCATGTCTTAGCAAAAAAAAACCAAAACCAAACAAACAAACAAAAAGAATCAGGTGTGAAAGAAGAAATACATGGAATTTGAATGTTTTCATAAAATCAAAGACCATAATTAAATCTAAACTTCAGTTAGTTAAACAAAAGACCTAAGTCTTCTTCAGCCTTTATTTTGGAGAGAAGTAGAAATGCTCTGAGAAAACAATACCTTGGTAACCCTCTACGTAACTGCTTAGTGGTTTGGTGGTGTAAAATCTAAATCTTTTTTGGAACATATAATAAATTACTTTCAATGTCTTGATATGAAAGATATTTTTAATTTTTCCTTTCACATTTTCTTTTAAAGAAAAGGAGCAGAAGAAATTCTTTAATCAAGTGCTCATTAAAAAATTACACTCCTGACATAAAAGAGAACTCCATCTGTCAACAATGGCAACAAGGTTTCTATAGGACAAATACATCAAGAATAATTAATGTTGATGCAACAAGAGTGGGCAACCTACGAAACAGTTAGTCAAAACCTTCTATTTGTCCTCTCTTTGTAGCTTCCGCTGCAAAAAAAAAACCCTAAACAAACCCATTTAAAAAATGAAAGACATAAAACCAGAAAAGACCTTTCTAACTGTAACCTTTCCACAGTGAAGACAAGGCGTGACTTTCACAAGTCACTTTCAAAACTGGTAGCTGTGCTTGTAACCATCAGTGCCTAGAATAATTATTGGCAATTAACACTGAATACTCCAAAGATGTGAGACTATTTCCTACCTTTGTTGGGGGAAATCCTCATTTTCAATGTCACTGGCTTCAAGACAGTTCTTGACATCAATTATAAAAGTTGTTAAAGGATTTTCAGTTCCCACTAACGTGAACGAGAACTGAGGATATTTAGCAGCTCATAGAACAAACCCTCAATGTTCATTTAACAAAGTCAGCAATATTTTTAAAATGTTTTCAATGACACCAGAACTCTGCCTTTTAGTCATTTAGGTTATTAATATTTTTGAAGACCAATTATTTTGTTTTGCAAATTGGATGTTGTATCCACGACAATACAACAGCTTCAACCCTAATCTAAATTTCATGATTGCTAAATCTGCCTTTTAGTTCAGATGAGCCAGAAAACAGCAAATTTACAAATTGCACTTAACTGAAAACGCAAGTCCAATTCAAGAAAATTCAAGAAATATAACAACTTCTAGACTACACAAAATTCATCTTAACTCAAATACACAACGAGACCCGAGGTATATTAATGATCAGCCCAAACATTACCCACAGAACAGTCTCTTCCTACCTCGGGAATGAAACAGAAGTACTAAAGCTGACCTTCTCATTTAAGTTTAGTAATCAAAGATCAAACATGAATTCAAGTACTTCCTATTTCCACTGAGGACTTTGTTCCCAGACAGAAATTGTAACATCTAGTAAAATCTCTATAATTACAGAAATATTCTTTACATTAAGAAGTACTCATCCACTTCTAAGGCAAGCATACAAGTGACTAAACACTTTCTTAGTGTCTGTTGGCAGAGACAGAAGTATATCCAATATTACCATAATATGCATTTACAATTCTAGTAATAAATTGCAAGGAGAGTGAGCAGCCCCTGAGATGGGGCAAGTTGCAACAAATTCTTAAGGGTAAAAAGCCAGGGCTCCTGGTATAAAGAAAACAGTGGGACAAGAGACCAATTTAATAATTTAGCAATTATGTAGCAATCAGTTGTCAATAATTAATCAAAGACCCATCATTTAGAAAAATGCAACAATTCAAGAACTTCCTTTGCCACAATGCCTACGTCCTCAGCCAGTAAAATTCACCCCTGATAAAAGTATGGGCTGCAGTTCATCATCGTACTCATAAGTGGAACCTTCTGTATGTAAAGTTAGGAAACAATTGCAAAATTAAATCAAAATTTTTCCCATCCAGTACTCTGCCATTTTTGTGCTGCTACAGCAGTGAAATTGCCTCACCTTTATGTCAACAACTATTCTCATTTCTATTGCAAACTTAAACTAAAGTAAATCAGAAGACTGAAAATTTAGGTTACAATGTATTTTTCCACAGTTAAATTATACAGTGGATGACACCAGATCTGGGCTGTGGGTTGGGCTTGTTGTTTTGGTTTGGTTTTGGTTTTGTTGTTTTTTGTTTTGCTTATTTTGTTTGGGTTTTTTCCCAACTGTCATTGACACAGCGCCTCAACAAGAGAATTTTCTAAAAATAAAATTAATTTATGTTTATTTCTTGTACATCCAAAAGAAATTATAACATGTACATTATAGTAATAAAAGTTGATTTCTATTTTGATGGGGGTTCCCTAAGATAAACTTCTAGTATAAAAAGATGTGAGGTCCCAATTCCTGATCTGTATCACTAGAAAGTTTACACTTCATGAATACATGCTAAAATGTAAAGCAGGATATTCTCTACCAATCCCAAACGACTCATGTCATGCATGTTGTGGTTCAGTATCAAAGACCCTCTTGTGTTCAACACTGACATTTTTCTGGGCACTGAACTAATGAAGATAGAAACTGGTTTCCAATAAAACTGAAGAACATGGCGAAAAATATTTAATTCATTTTAAACAGAACAGCAAAAACTCTCACAAACTTGCACACCACTCTGTGGTCAATGATGTAATGAAAAATCCTGCACACAGCTGAGCAAACAACTACATAAATAACATTAGATGTCAATAGAGAACCCAAATGAGAATCCAGAAAGAATAGGAAAATAGCAGTAATTAGCAAAAAAATAAGACAATTACAATTTAGATAATACAACACAAACCAAAGACACCCAAGTATATAAAGCTCTTAGATCTGGGGATGTGCAATGTTAATTATGGTGTTTGTTTTGGTATGGTCAGAATATTGAATTTTATATCTCCTCTTCACTGAAAACTGTGAACTTCTTGCTCTCACATCCTGTCTACCAGAACTTCTGATGCCCACAACTTTAGTGGATTCCAAAAGAGTACTTTCACGTCATAAATCTGAGTATTTCTCTTCAGTTTATAGTTAATGATTTGATTTTATTAGGCCTTAAAGCCAACTAAGCATCCAGTAAAAACAATTTATTTGACTTTCATAGCATGCACAGGAAACAGCTACAAGAACAAATATCAGTTGTGCGGTTTCCCCTGCAGTGGCCTGACAACCAATTCCAAGTAGGGTCAGAACGCCCTACAGGTTCTTCACCTTAAGGCATGCAGAGAAACCAAGTAAGAAAGAATCACTTCACTTGAGTCATCAAATATCAGGAATACATTTAATTCCCCAAAATACTAAATAGTTTTGGATTTCTTAGTTTATTATTTTCTTTTTAAAATGAATTATGGTGAAACCACATCGAGAAGAATATTTCTTAAGCTTTATTTTAATTATACTCTGTTAACATAAATAAAATTGCAATACTTGCTGCTACAGTTTTAAAGAAAGTCAAGACTACTGATTCAGCTGAGGTGAGCAACTACTCATCTGCAGGGGCACTGAGCTGCAACTTGAATTTTGATAAGAGAAGCTTTGTGCAAATACAGGAGCTGTACTTTCCTTCTTTTGTCTTATTTAATTAATCCTACGTAAATACTAATTTATCCAAATGTGACTGACCAGTATGGAACTGACGTTAAAGTTGATGCTTCTGTTAAATCTGTTCCACAGTAAACTGTTCATTGTTTCATGATTATAAAGTTTATCCTTCCTTAGCTGTTGCTTACTAAGATTCTATAGAAACAGCTCTGACAAACAGAAACATTGCTTAAGTGATCTGCAGCAACAAACTGGGGGAGCAGCACTTAAGTGTTTTCTTTTAAACTATGTATTATTTACTCATGACTCCACAGATCAACCAAACAACCTTTCTGGGGATTTATCAATCAGCAGCCATTTCTGCAACACACACAGATCATGACCTAGGTACTCAGTGATGGTTTTGCCTCAGTCTTCACCGACAAATGCTCAAGCCACACTGCCCCAATTGCAGAAGGCAATGGCAGGGACTGAGAGATGAAGAACCACCCACTGTAGAAGATCAGGTTTGAGATCATCTAAGGAACCTGAAGGTGCAGAAGTCCATGGGACTTGGTGAGATACATCCGTGGATCATGAGGAAACTGGCAGAAGTAGTTGCTAAGCCACTATCCATCATATTTGAGAAGTTGTGGCAGTCTGGTGAAGTTGCCACTGTCTGGAAAAGGGTAAACAAAACTCCCATTTTTAAAAAAGGAAAGAAAGGAAGATGCAGGGAACTACAGGCTGGACAGTCTCACCTCTGCACCTAGCAAGATCATGCAGCAAATCCTCCTGAAGGCTCTCCTAAGGCACATGGAAAAATGAGGAGGTGACTGGTGGCAACCAACATGGCTTCAACAAAGGCAAAAAAAAATTTGGTGGCCTTCTACGATGAGGTTACAGTGTTGGTGGATAAGGGAAGAGCAACTGACATCATCTAACCTGGACTTGTGCAGAACATCTGACATTGTCCAACACAACATCCCTGTCTCTGAATTGGAGAGATGTGGAGTTGATCAATGGACCACCTGGTGGATAAGGAATTGGCTGGATGGTCACACTTGAAGAGTTGCAGTCAATGAATTGATGTTCAAGTGGACACCAGTGACAAGTGGAGTTCCTCAGGGGTCAGTATTGAGACCAGCGATGTTTAACATCTTTGTCAGAGACACAGACAGTAGGATTGGGTGCACCCTTAGCAAGTTTACTGACAACACCAAGCTGTGTGATGCAGTGACACACTGGAGGGAAGGGATGCCATCCAGAGGGATCTCGGTAGGCTTGAGAGGTGAGTTGTGTGAACCCCGTAAAGTTCAACGAGGCCAAGTGCAAGGTCCTAGACACCTGGATTGGGGCAATTCCAAGTACAAATACAAGCTGGGTGGAGAATGGATTGAGAGCAGCCTTGAGGAGAACTTGGGGACATTGGTTGATGAGAAGCTCAACATGAGCTGGCAATGTGCACTTGCAGCCCAGAAAGCATCAAGAGCAGCACGACCAGCAGGACCAGGGAGCTGATTCTCCCCCTCTACTCTGCTCCTGTGAGACTTCACCTGAGTACTGTGTTCAGCTCTGGAGCCTCAACATAAGAAGGACATGGACCTGTTAGAGCAAGTCTAGAGGAGGGCCACAAAGATTATCAGGGGACTGGAGCAACTTCCATGTGAGGCCAGACTGAGAGATTTGGGGTTGTTTAACCTGGAGAAGAGAAGACTCTGGGGACAACTTAGAGCAGCCTTCTAGTACTTGAAGGGGGGCTACAGGAAAGATGGGGAAGGACTCTTCATCAAGGAGTGTAGTGACTGGATGAGGGGTAATAGTTTCAAACTGAAAAAGGATAGATTTAGACTAGATATTAGGAAGAAATTCTTTACTGTGAGGGTGGTGAGACACCGGAACAAGTTCCCCGGAGAAGCTGTGGATGCCCCCTCCCTGGAAGTGTTCGAGGCCAGGTTGGACAGGGCTTTGAGCAACCTGGTCTGGTGCAAGGAGTCCCTGCCCATGGCACCGGGGTTGGACTGGATGAGCTTTAAGGTTCATTGCAACCCAAACCATTCTGTGATTCTGTTCTAAATAATTCCTATTTAACTTTGCTTCCTTTCAGAAGCAAAATATTTTTAAAGTTCCTAAGAAATCCTGGTTACTTTTTCTCACTTCTGAAAGTTTGCCATGTCCTGAATTGTTCAAGAAAAACTGCATACAAAGACAGCCTGAATGATAACTACTCAGATTGATAACAAAAAGTATTTTTAGGAGATCATTTTGTGCAAATGTAGGCAGCTTACACCAATAAAAGTTACAGTAAGACTCTCTTAATAGCTGAGGATGCAAATAATTGTGAGTTTTTAACAGGCTGGGGGACAAGGAACTGTGGTAAATCTGCTTTGTTACACATAATAAATGAAAACATACTTACAGAGCTGTTATTCTTAAACTGTACCTAGCTTGATGTTTTATGCTTCTACCTCAAACTCAAATAAGACTCGTGTACAAAATGTGGTCTTTTGATTTTTCCTAGTTAAATAATTTTTCTTTTAACAAATCTATTAGCTCTCCCTACAAGCATTTTCCTACTTTGAGGACTACATAACCCTCTATACAGAATTAAGTACATCCTCAGGATTAAAACTCTTATTCTGTTTTAAAAAGGCCCTACTGCATGCAGTCTGACTGTGTAAAAAACGATAGTAAACCTTCAGATGGGCATAACTGTGGGGAAGTTTTGTATCACCTATGATTTTGCCACTACCATTCCTTGCTTGAAAGTCTCTAACTGGCATGCAATTATTTAGCTTTATCATATTGACACATGAATTAGCATTTCCTTAATATTGAAGCTTCTTGCCTTTAGTTTCTTTTAAAGATGCTGGCATCATCTGTGTACTACCTCAAGAAATGTTTTCCATACTGAAAACGCGTATCATATTCTATATACAAAGATAAGTCTTGGGTTAGTGCCTAACGTCTGAAAGTAACTAAGTTAATTTTTTTATTAACTTAATTTTGCTGCATTTCTGCCTATGTTACCTTTTAATTACAACTTTACCTGTATGAGTATCCTTTAAGTAATACTCACCTCCAAAAGGTAAGGTTCCATTTGATCCAGACTTTTTCCTAGATGCTTATCTGGATATAAACCTGCAAAAAAAGTGTAAAAATATTTTTTATAAATTACTGTTATGACATCAAGAAAGGCTTCCTTTTTTTTTTTTCTTTTTTTTTTTTTTTGCATTTGTAAATACCAATTAAATTAAAATACAAGTGATTTTTTTTCAGAGTTCTTGCAAATTACCGGAAGGGGGGACAGACTGTGTTCCATAATAAGAACACTTCTGCTAAATCACATTCAGAGTGTGTGTGTGAACCACAGAAAAAGGAATTTAAAAGGATTTAAAGGATATAAGGAGCTATAAAGAAAACTCACACTTATAGAATGTATTCAATATTGTACCTTTTGATTCATCACAAAATATTCTGTATGATGTCTACATCTTTATTTATTTTTCTTGATAAAAAGTAAGCCCTATTAACATTTGAGAATTCCTTTAACTTGCCCCTCTGTGCTCCTGTCTCAGCTGTTTTGCTGACTCAAGGCTGTTAAATGGTCACTTCTTAGGAATAAATCAAATAATTGGCAGAAATCAGTACTGCAGTAACAACCATCCAGGAACAACTGGCTCAAGAGCTGACATCTTCTTCAACCAAATAAATATCCTAGTTGGATTTGAGACTAAGTGGTCAAAAGTTCTTAACATACAATGTAAGCAAAGAAAAATAAAAGATTACTTCTGAAAGCAAAGGAACACTGGAAAATTTTTAGTGATCGCATTTTTTACTAGTCTTAATTATTGTGGTTTGGGTTAGGTTTTTTTCTGATCGCAATACCTGTCTGTTTTTTCCTACTCTACTGCTTTATACAAGAATGGGTATCATTAAAGAGCTGCCACCAGAATGACTCCATTTAGAAGCAATTTCTGAAGTATGCACCTTGCAAAGCACTTCAGATCGCTGATGATGAAAGCTGTTATATAAATGTATGGTATACTACTATATAAAGTCATTGCGGAGTTCAAATAGCTGATACGCCTTCTAATTTTTACATTGATAGTCTTGGTATATTTAAATTCCCGTGAAACTAAAAGAAGTTAGCGTGAATGAGATCTCAAAACATTAATAAAGTTTTTAAATATTTCATTAAACCAAATTAAAAATTCCCTTACTATCTAAGGGAACACTTTAAAAACTGTTTAATAATTAAAATGAAAGGGGACTGAGGTTTTTTTCCCTTCCTCTATTCTTTTTTGTATTGGTTTATTGCTCTTCATTAACACACTAAAAATGTGTGTTGCTAGATATAAGATAATGATAAATTATGCTTGTGGAAATAATTTTAAAATATTTTCATTTCATTTCAATAGTTCCAATAATTCTGATTATGTCTTCCAACTTACATCAGCTTAGCATTATGTCCTTGATTTTAATGGGATAGGTATTAGGCTAAACAAGCATTTTCTCTTAAAATAAAGAAATAATGACAAGTACCATATCACAGTATTCATTTCACGCATTTGCATTAACATTCTTCATTAACATAATTACTTCTCTAAGAAAAGGAACTCTCCTTGATAAAAGCAAATTTATTTCCTTTACATTTAAACCAAGGGATATATTATAAACATGTGAGAAGGGAAAAAGTTGTCAAAACCAGACACAAGAACCTATTATTTCTGTGACATCTTTTTCATATTAAGAAGAACCTACTGTTCTGTCACCTAATGAACACAGAACAACGATGTAAAAGAAACTACTATATAACTAGTATACAAAATACAAATAAATTGCCTATGTATACACTATGGGTAAATACTTTAATAATATCCCACACCTACATGAAAATCTGTGAAACTGCAACGTACCCTTTCTGTTTCTCAGTAGAATTGTATTTTTGAATAGCTTGTCTTTCTTTTGAAAAATATTATTTTCTTTAGTTTCCAAGAGGTTTGCACTGTGAGTGATTAGAGTCTGCTAAAGGCATCAGGAACCAACGTAACCTGTAATTTGCAGAACCGGTAATCCGCATCTCAAATCTCTACTGGTATGCATTTACAGATGAAGCTGTATGTCTACTGCTATTATCAGCAAAACAACGTATCTATAACTATGTTTACAAAACAGTTAAGATAAAGCTACATTTCTAATTGGTATGTTTCTCTTTAAGTACATAGATCCAGATCCTTAAAATTACTTCGACTAAAAAGAAATAACCATGTATTATAAATTCTTAGTACATTCCATTTAACTACACCCTCCAGGTCTGTCCCCCCCCACCGAAACTAGATGTGAAGCAAGCTGGATGGGTGGATAAACCAACAACAAGGTCCAGGGCCTCAATGACTATATGTAGAATCAAGAAATTAATTAGGAAAGGAACTATAATTTGCAGCTCTGACATCTATTTTACTTAACTTGCATGTATCAATGGGAAGCAATTACAATTCAATTAAAATATCCACTTTTATTACTTTACTGATTGACCTTGAAGTTAATGCTCATTTTATTTAATTGCATCATCTATGAATAAATGTTAACCCTAGAATGTTATGCCCCATTATTTTCAATGCATTTTTAACTCCCCCACTGAACTACATCAGTCAATTTGTTATGTGCTGTCAAGAGAGCAAGGGAGGGCTTTATTTCTTTGAGACAGACCAGTACATGATGACAGAAACATCTAAAAAGATTTGATAACGCTGTTTTTACCAGTGCTGAGTAAAACAAATTGTGCTCTCACCTCCAGTTTTGTGGCTTAGTTTTACCGTAAAATCAGTACGTGATAGCACAAATGCTATAATCACTACAAAGTCATTTCTACTCCATTGACAGTTCCCGATAAATCCACTGACAAGAGTAGAACTTCCTACAGATATCAACAACGACTGCGGAGCCATCTTAGGCACAGCCACGAGACAAAAGCTGTAGAGAGCTGCAGCAATGTCAACGGACTGGGGCAGAAATTCAGGGCTTTGTTCTGTAGCGAAAAAAATGCACCCAAGAATATTGCTAAAAGGCATTTCACTTGTGTTAAGCGTGTTAGTGTTAAGTTATGCAAAAGGACTGTATTTTAAATGGTTCACTTTGTACAAATGTATTAGTGTAGCATAAAGCCCTCACCTGAGGGTATTACTGATACTACCTGATATTACTGGCATTTATCAAGACCATTAGAAAATCAAGTTCCATTTTCATGGCATTACATTCAACGAATAAAATCCACATTCTAAAGCCTCATCTTACTAACAAGAACATATTTCATACATGTTCAGAACTTTAAAACAGTCTTGATTTTTAAGAGTCTTTCAGTATAAAAAAAAATCCATTTTCACCTCTTAGTAAAATGCTGAATAAATACAAATAAGTCATAATTACTGGTTTTAAAAAATGGTGGTACATAAAGCTCTTTTGAAAGCTACACTGAACCAAATTCTAACACATAACACATGAGCACATTGTGAAAGAATCACTACCACACACACATCAATAAAATGAGTTAACTATTATCTGTTGATAACAGAGGGAAACAACTCTGTCCTTTCCTGACTAACCAACCTTGTAATTCAAAAAGCACATCTTATTGCTCTCAGACTTCTTCTATAAAATAAAGTTTTAAATGTCCAAACCCACACGTAAATTTCATGTACACAGAATTAGCATAGACTTTTGGACTTGTTTTAGAGTTACAGCAACTTAACGTTTTCCTGACTTCTTGAGAAGTATTGTTGAGAAGGTCAGTAACTGCCATTATTATGGATATCAGGGGCCAAGACTTAATTTCTGATGACGGAGGGCAGTAAAATGCACAATAGGGTTCCTAGAAATCCCAATCTGCTGCTCACCAAAAGCAGAATTATTTAGAACTTTAAATAAGAAAAGAGGTAATGGAAGACTTAAGTTTTCTGGAACCAAAATGAGTTTCTTTCTATTTGCAGGAAGAAAACAGGGTTAACAAGGAGGTGATGGGACCTTTAAGGTACAGAAGTATGGAGAGAAAGCAAAAGGCCACAGGAGAGATGTAACCACCGATCTTAAAATTGGAACAAAGAAAACAGGACTACTTTTGAAGATAAAATCCTCTACTTTAAATGCTTCTCTTTTTCTTTTTTCTTTCTATGTAAACAATACACGATCATTGATTTTTACAAAGCAGGATTAAGCACTATTCTTAATATGATACAGAACCAAACACTACATTTCTAATAGCAGAGGAAAAACTAATACACAAAAGTGTTAGCTGGTAAAACAGGTTTACTCTGCGGGAGTGAAAGAATGTCAGACAGCCTCCTTGATGTCAGAGTGCACTTACGAAAGAGATATTAATGCACTGTAAATCTATACCTTAAATTGCCTTGAGGTAAATCATTCTTGGTGTCATAACTAGCTTTTATTTCTGTGAAGAGTTGGGAAGTGAACTTTTTGTCTGGTAGCATAACTTGACAAGTTCATAGTTGATTCTTAACTTCCTCATAACTTTCACATGTGAAAGACTGTATAACAACGGTGAACTGGATGGATTCCTTGAATATCCCTTTCTAAAACATCAAAATAATCATAAAAGCTGCTTAATTTTCATATAAAAATGAAAGAAAGGAAAGCACAATAAATACTGGATATCACTCCACTAAAACATTTGGTGAATATACTCCTGATTTATTGTACAAGAGAGCAAAATTCATGCAACTTGATTGCATGCCTACTTCTTTTTTCTTTTCCTTTTTCTTCTTTTTCCTTTCTTCTTTTGTATGGGGTAATTTATCCAGTGTGGGAGCAGTACAGGGATGGAATCTGAAGCCACATAGTAAAGTTATAAGACATTAAACCTGAAGTGGCTCTAGCATATGTCTCCAGTGCAGTTTATTTAGGATCACAGTTCAGTTTCTTTCTCCAAAGTTCATCAAATATTTTCTAAACTAGGTTAGTCTGATGTCATCAAATTTCAGAATTCTAAGAGGTAAAAGGATCTAAAATTCTTCATACCAGCAATGTTAATTTTATCTGTAATCTCTTGTGATTATTTTTTTTTAACATCGAAGTTCTTTGTGTTCTGGTTACATCTCGAGGATTCAAAGCAACTTAGGTCTGCCACTTCAGGCACAGAAACCTCAGTAAGTCTTTGAAGAAATTTTGTAATGTTTCATCAAATAACAAGGCAATATTTTCACACAGATACTTTTCAAACCCTAAAATGTTCATAGTTTAAAAAGAGATTGTGGAAGAATTGTTTAATAACAGCATGGAACTGCTTTACATCAAATCCAAAGCTCTATACAGCAAATGGTTCAGCTCATTGAAAATACTGCCGCCATCAACTTCCTCTCAGGACTTTCAACAGATTTCATAGACTTTAAACAAAAAGGTTATTACGGGTTCAGTTTATAAAGCCACACAGGTATGCCTTTCCCAGTATAAATCTGTTTTCAGTGTTTTTGACGTCAGCGTACTGAAATGTTTTGAGTAAAATTACTTTAAAGCATTATTTGTTCATTAATCTATTTAATTCGAAGAGTTCAATAATTCCAGCACCATAGTTCTGATAAAAAAAAGGTTGTGCCGTTTTGTCCTTAAAGAATTCTGGCATTTCTGTGCTTTGAACAGTTGTAGTGCTATCAAGCTTTGAAGAAAAGGATTGGTATTTGCTTCAGTGGCAGAAAAAGAAGCATGGCACAAGTGGTAAAATTTGTGTCACTTTGATTAAATCCATCTCCATGCAGACAAGTTATAAACCTTCAAAAACTCACAGTCCCCAAATGGATCAACAGAGACTTCGGACAGGAGAAATCAGTAATGGCCAGAGCAGAAATAAAGGATCAGATTAGGACAAGAAGTCTCGTAAAACTTAAACTTGGAGAGATTTGGAAAGCAAGCATCTATTTTTCTAACTAGACAGACATGTCCTTAAAGGTTTGAGTTTATGCTTTGTTTCAGCACAGAAGTCTGAACAGTGAATGTGCATCCAGAGCTTAAATCTTTCCAAGCATTAAAGAGCAGCAAGCAATATTCTAGTATTAACAAGACACCACTTCTCCCTCTCAGCTTTCATTCTGTTAGGACTATTTCTGCTTTTGACATCTCTTACTAAGCTCTTTTTCTTCCACTATTTTCCAGCTCAAAGTCCTCCGACTGTTCTTCAGTCTCCTTCACTAGAACACTTATTCCTTTTCTCTTTCACTTTAAATGTCTAATAGTCCAGTCTCAGCCTGTTGCTTCCATTTCACTTCTTTCCTTTAGATGATCCAATCTCCCCAAACTTCAAAGTGATCTTTCTACTCTTAAGTCATCTCTCTCCAATTTTGCCTGTCTCTGACATCTCCTTAAGAAGCTCTGCACTCAATAATGTCAACTTTCAATTACTTTCAATTACACATTCACTTCCCCACTCTTCCTTCTAACTCCTGTCATCTGTTACTACTGAAAATATTGACATCCCTCAGAATCTCCAACTTATAGGCTCAACAGATAGCAAAGAGGAAATCACACTTCTCTCTAATCTGTTTCTAGATCCCCTTATGCAAGCCGTTACAGAATCAAATTTCTTCTTTTTCTGTAACATACTTTAAAACATTTCTTCATACTCATGCACTAAAAGCTCTTTCCAAAACCTCATCATACACTGGTAACTAAGCATCTGTCATTCATATATATATA